>NC_064923.1:314338892-314639110 GCF_023897955.1 Schistocerca gregaria | reverse complement strand
ATTCTCAAAGTGAAACAATTTGTAAGATTCAGCAGGTGTTTGGAGAAGATGCAATGAGTGTAACACAAATTAAGGAGTGGTTCAACCAATTCAAAAATGGCCGCACATCAGCAGAGAGTGACCAGTGTTCTGTCAGGCCCAAACTGCGTGGAGTGCAGTTGTTGTTGAGAGGGTGCGTAGTTTGGTGATGGCAAATCATTGTATGACCATGCAGCAGATTGCCCCCCAAGAGGTTGGAATGAGTAAAGCTTCTGCACATGCAATTTTGCATGACGATTTGAACATGCACTGAGTGGCTGCGAAATTTGTGCCCGAGTTGTTGCGCCAGAACAAAAAGACCTCCGTTTTGACGTTGCACAGGACCTTCCAGATACCATCAAAAGTGATCTTGGGTTTCTGAACACCATGATAACTGGAGATGAGTCATGGGTGTACGGGCATGAGCCAGAAACAAAAAGATAGTCATTGCAATGGAAGCACCCGAGTCTCCAAGGCCAAAGAAAGTGCAGAAGGTGCGAAGCAAAATCAAGATGATGCCAACTGTCTTCTTTGATGTCTGCGTAATTGTGCATCATGAATACGCACCAGAAGGACAAACAGTGACAAAGGAGTACTATCAAGATTTTCTCCAGCAACTTCGTGATGCAGTTTGGCGCAAAAGATCTGACATGTGGATGGCAGCAAACTGGTAACTGCATCACGACAATGCACCCACATATTGATCCCACTTGATCCAAAATTTCTTGGCCAAACATGTAATTACAGCCATTTACCAATCTCCCTACTCTCCAGACATGGCTCCTTGTGACTTCTGGTTGTTTCCAAAATTGAAAATGCCTCTGAAAGGATCCCATTTTGAGAGTGGAGAAGAGATAATGCGGAACACGACGACGGAGCTGAACACCATTCCAAAAGAAGACTTCCAGAGGTGTTTCTGGCAGTAGAAGGATCAGTGGGCCAAGTGTGTGCAAGCACAAGGGGCCTACTTTGAAGGGAATTAGGGTCCAACCCTGTCAGGTATTCAAATATTTTTTCTGACCAAAGGTCAGATACATTTTAGACAGGCCTCGTATATACCCCGTGAACCAAAAGGAATTTTGTCTGGTAATTCATACTCTACACAGGAGGAGGAACAAATCTGGATTGGAATAAGCATTTTATAGTGATAGTATATTACATTTTCCTCCACTAGTACATTAAAACTAATTGAGCATTACTTATTCCAATAGAAATGATAGATAAAGAACAAAATAATAATATACAGTCAGTGGCAAAATCTTAAAAATTAGTGCCAATGGAATTTTATAAATTCATAAAGAGGGTTAATAAGTAACCAGTTTAATAGCTTTCTTCAAAAGCTAGTTATGTGGGCTGACTGAGCAGAAAATAGAAGTTTATTAAATATTCTTAATCTGTTTATTAGATAGGAAATCCCTGTTCTTGCCAGCCAATGCCTTGGTATATTTAATTTTATTTAGCATCTAGCTTTATGGTGGCATATATTTTCCCTCATTTCGAAATCTGTTATATTGTTTTTCACATGGAGTGATGAAATTAATGACTGTTAATATTTTGAGCTGTACGAATAGTTTCCACCAGTGCCCTAATCTACCAGTATTCCTCATTGCGAGTTCCACATCCTTTTGAATTTTTGAATTCTGCTAATGAGTGGAGAATGTCCCCACATCAGCAGTCCTTACCCTTTACGTGCTTGAAAGAGTTCAGAATAAATAATTCTTTTAAATATTCCTTTGTACTAAGTCTCTCAGTTTTCATGTTAAATAAGTAACTTGAGATAATTTTGTACAGGTATGGTAGATGTGTGTTACCCAAGTTAACTTAGAGTCTTCACGAATTCCTTGAATTTTAACTGCTTTTGCTTCTACCTCTTTTGACAATCCTAGTGTAATCTGCTGGTTTTTATCAGAGTATCAAAATAGTATATTTGATGAGAACCAATTTAGTGTTGCTTCCATGCCATCTTGCATAACATCTTGCGAAACTAATGTGTTCTCATGCTGAGCTTGCAATGTTGTGTTATCAGCATAACAAGTAACTGAGTTGGGATCACAGTGGGATAAATCATTGAATGCAGTTATAAAAAAGAAGGGCCCAAGGACAGAACCTTGTGGGACCCCTGTTTTAACTAGTTGCAGCTATGAGTGCCTGTTTCTGACAGAAACAAACTGTTTCCTATTGTTTTGGTATGATATAATAACTTCCAATCCAGGGTCTTGTACACTATAAAATTTGAATTTAGAAAGTAAGATATCATGAGCAATGCAGCCAAGTGCCTTACTCAAATCATAGAAAAGAAATGAAGCATTATTTTTATTCTTAAGGGCTGTTATTACTGGTATTATTTCTTCCCTTGGAGAACCCCAGTGGGCTATTAGAAAGTACAGTATGCAACTCAAAGTATTTGTTTAGTTGGTTGTAAATAAGAAAGTCAAATGTTTTGGAGAAAATAGGAACTATTGAAACAGGTGAGTAATTTTTTAGATCATGTTGTCATCTCTTTTGTACACTGGAATGAATTGATATTTTTAGTACTGAAGGAAATATTCCAAACTCTAGACACCTGTTGAAAAGAAAGGCCAATGGTTCACTAATTGTATGTATTGTTTTTCTTATTTTATAATTAGTCAACCAAGAGATTGCATGCTCTTGGAGTTTGAGAACTTTGCCATTATTTTTGTAATCTCAGTAATTATGATCGTCCACCAGTTAAAGCTATAGCTCCTCCATAGGTGTTGCTTAAGTAGATCAGCTGTACTAGTACTTGTAATTTTGTTCCTAATGTTGGTTACGGAATCCATGGAAAAAAGATTAACTTTATCCAGATCAATAACTATGTTATGTTCACGATACGCAATGCTCTTGTGCAGAAACATACCATGCAGCTTTACACTTATTAGGAGCACCTTCAATATGCCTTTCATAGACTGTTCTTTGTGCCATTCTAACCTTAGTTCTGTAGGTGCCCTTACATACAAGATAAGCTTTGTACAATTCATCTTTCTCACTGTTCCATATTTAGGAGAAGCTTTATACACACAGTACAAAGATAATACATTTTCCCTGATATTAGTAAGTTCATCTGTGTTCCACTTAATGTCCTTCTTTGTAGTTTTACATTCATGACTGATTTTTGTTGTTGCTGTTCTTGTTGTGGTGTTATTCAGTTAAAGATTGGTTTATTGCAGCTCCACATGCTGTTCTATCCTGTGCAAGCCTCTTCATCTCCCAATAACTACTGCAACTTACATACTTCTCAATCTCCTTACTATATTCATCTCTTGGTCTTCCTCTATGATTTTTATCCCACACACTTCTAACCAGTACTAAATTGGTGATCCCTGGATGCCTTAGAATGTGTTTAATCAATCAGTCCCTTCTTCTTCTTTTCAGGTTGTACCACAAATTACTCTTCTCCCCAATTCTACTTAGTACCTCCTCATTAGTTAATGATCTACTCATCTACTCTTTGGCATTCTCGTGTAGCACCACTTCTCAGAACCTTCTATTCTCTTCTTGTCTAAACTGTTTATCGTCCATGGTTCACTTCTGCACATGGCTACACTCTATACAAATACTTTCAGACAAGACTTCCTGACACTTAAATATATATTCTATGTTAACAAATTTATCTTCTTCAGAAACTCTTTTTGTGCCATTGCCAGTCTACATTTTATGCCCTCTCTGCTTCAACTGTCATCTCTTATTTTGCTGCCCAAATAGCAAAACTCATCTACTACTTTAAATGTCTCATTTGCTAATATAATTCGCCCAGCATCACCTGATTTAATTCAACTACTTTCCATTATCCTTGTTTTGCTTTTGTTGGTGCCCATATTATATCCTCCTTTCAAGACACTGTCCATTCAATTCGACTTCTCTTCCAAATTTTTCTTTTGTTTCCTTTACTGCTTGCTCAGTACACAGACTGAAAAGCAGTGGGGATGTCTCACCCCCTTCTCAACCACTGCTTCCCTTTCGCACCCCTCGGCTTTTATAACTGCCATCTAGTTTCTGTACAAAAAATCGCCTTTTACTTCCTGTATTTTACTCCTACCATCTTTAGATTTAGAAAGAGAGTATTCCACTCAACATTGTCAAAAGCCATCTCTAAGTCTACAAATGCTATAAACGTAGGTATACTTTCCCTTAACCTATATACTATGAGAAGTTGCAGGGTCAGTATTGCCACACGTTTTCCTAAATTTCTCCAGAATTCAAACTGATCTTCCCCGAGGTCGGCTTCTACCTGTTTTTCCATTCTTTTGTAGAGAATTTGTGTTTGCATTTTGCAACCCTGACATATTAAACTGATAGTTTTCACATCTGTCAGCACCTACTTTCATTTGAATCAGACTTCTTCTTGTAAGCTGAGGTTATTTTGCCTGTCTCATACATCTTGCTCACCAGATGGAAGAGTTATGTCATGGCTGGCTCTCCCAAGCCTTTAAGTAGGTCTAATGGAACTCTTGGGACTGTGTTTCAACTTAGGTCTTCCTCTGCTGTTTCAAATTCTTCACACAGTATTGTATCTCTCATCTCATCGTCATCTTAAGTCCTCTTCCATTCCATAATATAGCCTTCGACTACATCTCCCTTGTACAGACCCTCTATGTACTCCTTCCACCTTTCTGCTTTCCCTTCTTTGCTTAGGACCAGTTTTCCATCTGAGCTCTTGATATTCATAAGGGTGGTTCTCTTTTCTCCAAAGGTCTCTTTAATTTTCCTGTAGCACCTATCTTACCCCTAGTGATACATGCTTCTACATCCTTACATTTGTCCTCTTGCCATTCCTTCTTAGCCATTTTGCACTTCCTGTCAATCTCATTTTTTATATGTTTGTATTCCCTTTTGCCTCCTTCATTTACTGCATTTTTATGTTTTTTTTTCATCTATTAAATTCAATATCTCTTGCGATACCCAAGGATTTCTACTACCCTTCGTCTTTGTACCCACTTGATCCTGTGCTGGCTTCACTATTTCATCTCTCAAAGCTACCCGTTCTTTTTTTAGGGTATTCCTTTCCTCTGTTCCCTAAAGGTCCCTCTGTAACTCTCTATAACCTCTGGTTCTTTCAGTTTATCCATTAAATTCCTATCTTTTTGCAGTTTCTTCAGTTTTAATCTACAGTTCATAATCAGTAAATTGTTGTCAGAGTCCACATCTGATCCTGGAAATGTCTTACAGTTTAAAACCTGGTTCCAAAATCTCTGCCTTACCATTGTATAACCAATCTGAAACCTTCCAGTATCTCCAGGGCACTTCCACATATAAAGTCTTCTTTCTTGATTCTTGGACCAAGTGTTAGCTATGATGGAATTATACTCTGTGCAAAATTCTACCAGGCAGCTTCCTCTTTCATCCCTTTACCCCAGCCCATATTCACCTCCAATTTTTCCTTTTCTTCCTTTTCCTACTGTTTAATTCCAGACACCGATCACTATTAAATCATAGTTTCTCTTAACTAATTTCTTTTCTCTCATCGTACATTGAAGAAATCTCTTCATTGTCTGCAGAGCTAGTTGGCATATAAACATGTACTACTTTATTAGGTGTTCGCTTCATGTCTGTCTTGGCTATGATAATGCGTTCACTATGCTGTCCAAGTAGTTAATCTGCATTCCTGTTTTCTTGTTCATTATTAAACCTACTTTTGCATTACACCTGTTTCATTTTGTGTTTATAACACTCAGTTCACCTGTCCTGAAGTCCTGTACATGCTCCCACCAAACTTCACGAATTCACACTAGATCAGTCTTCAACCTATCCATTTATTTTTTTAAATTTTCTAACCTACCTACCGGAATAAGGGATCTAACGTTCCATGATCCGATACGTAGAATGCCAGTTTTGTTTTTTCTGACGACGTCCACCTGAGTAGTCCTCTCCCAGAGAACCGAATGAGGGACTATTTTACCTCTGGAACACTTTCCCCAAAAGGATGCCATCAGTAGAGGTGCATGCCCTCCGGAAAAATTACAGTTGCACTGTGGAACCTCATGTAGTGAGCATATTTTGTTCCAGAATCTTATTCATAGTGCGAAACACTCGTTAAGCAAAACAGTTTATACCATATAAATTATTGTGAAATATGATAATCTGTTCCAAGTGGAAAAAATACTAAAAGTTTTAAAAGTTTTATCTTATTCACACCATTTATACAAAGAAAATTATATAAATTACTTTATTATTCACAGTACATGACATATTCTTTTTCGCTAGGAAGTTATTTATTGTCATTCATTTCTGCCAATGCTTCAACACTTGGTGAAAATGCGACACTGCATTATCATCAAATAAATTTGTAGTGCATGTAGCCACTGTTTTATTGGGGTGATGATTTTCAAAATATGATGCGGTCAATTCCCAAGCTTTCAGCATTCCTCTTGTTGCACCAGAAGATTGCTGTTTTGCTGTTACCACATCCTCCTCCTCTGAAGAACTCTCCACAACTTCCTGCTGTCAAACACACTGAAACTGCATAAGCTCTTCTTCAGTGGTAATTTCTTGGCTGTGGTCTTTCACAAGCTCATCAATATCATTGTTATCCACTTCTAGTCCCATGTTCTTGGCCAAACATACAATCTCATTGACTGCAGGGTCCCCAGGTACTGACTAAAATGCCTCAGAGTCACAGTCAACAACACGCTCTGGCCAAAACTTCTTCCAAGCCAAAGTGAGGGTGTCCTTGGTAACCCCTTTCAATGCCTTTTTGATCATCTTGACACAGGCAATTATGTGTAAGTGATATTTCCAAAACTATCTTGAGAGTGAGGTTGGTAGCTTCAGTCAACTCAAAGCAATGGTCAAAGAGTGCTTTAGTGTAGAGCTTCCAAACTGTAGAAATAATCTGCTGGTCCATAGGCTGGAGTAACAGAGTGCTGTTGGGAGGCAGCAATTGGAACTTGATGAATTGAAATTCTTCAAGGAGGTGGTCTAGTAGGCCTGGAGAATGGGCAGGACCATTGTCCATAACAAGCAAGACTCATTTCAAGCAAATACTTTTTGATCGGAAGACCAAACACTTCATTGATCCAATCACAGAAAAGATCAAGTGTCACCCAAGCCTTATTGTTGGACCTACATATCACATTTAACCTGCTCTTCTGGACTTTGCACTTCTTGAAGGCTCAAGGAGTTTCTGAATAGTAAACAAGCAGCAATTTAATTTTCACGTTGCTGCTTGCGTTGACACAGAAAAGCAGTGTGACACTGTTTTTTATGGCCTTTGCAACTAGCAATTCATTCTCCTCTGCTGTTATAAAGATACACTTTGGCATCTTTTACCAAAACACACCCATCTCGTCATAATTAAAAACCTGTTGTAGCAGATAACCCTCAGAATCTATGAGCATCTTGAAGTTACTATTGAAGTTCTCTGCTGCCTTCGTGTTGGAGCTATCTGTTTCATCGTGCCTCACAATGATGTGGATGCCGGTTCTTCTTGAACCACCCATGGCTTCTCTTAAATACTTATTTCGCTGCTGACAATCCTGGTGCCTTCTTAACAAGATCGGTGAAAATCATTCTTGTCTTCTCACAAATGATGTTCTAGTTAATAGTGTCACCTTGCAATTGATTTTCATCTATGCATATAAGGAGCAAGCTTTTGACATCATGCAGGATATGAAACCATTGTTTAGATACTCTTGTCACTCCCTTTGAAGCATCTCTCTCCTTAAGCTTGTCCTTATTCTTGAGGAGAGTGCAAACAGTTGATGTAGACTGAGTGTATGTGTATGCTGAAACAGCAATGCTCACACCACGTTCACATTTTTCAATGATTTTATGTTTCATTTCTAACCAAAAAGCAATGGATACATGCAATCTGTGAAGTTGACAGGAATTGATATACCACCTCATTTCAAAATAAAATAATTGGCAAAGTAGAAATATTCGCTTGCAGAAGGAGAAAAGGGTTTGCAATAAAATGGGAGGATAAGAAGGATATTGCACTGTTGTCAATTAACCACAACAGTGACTTAAAAGAGATTACATGTAATGGAAATATGTAGAATGGGAAAATTATCAAGAAAACTACAGTAGTCATTGATTACAACCGCAAATGAAAGAAGTTGATATAGCTGACAGTGAATGTCAAAAAATCTGATACCATGAAAGAGACTATGAAAATATTGCTAGTCCAACTTTTTTTTTTTTTCATTTGCTCCAGCTGGCTGCCTGAAATTCATTTGTAATTTACAATCAATCAGTTGGAGATAAGACAATTATGGCATTCTTGATTAGCATCGCAGAAGACTCTGTAATTAAATACAAAGCAACTATCATCTCTCCAACTTCTAGGCATTTGTCACACACCCTGGAAAACCTTCAGTTAGCAGTGCAGCATTTCCTCAAAACAATTCCACCAAAAGACTGTGCTATGTCTGTTCCCATGCAAAAGGACTTTACAGGACTTGTATAAGGAAAGAGATATCACATATTGTGAAGATTGATGCCCTTTTTTGTGTAACACATTGCTTCAGAAAACGCGACACAGTAAAACCCTTGTACATGGTACATATATGAAAATAATGTAAATAAAACAAACCTCCATTGAGAAAACCAAATCTATGACAAACATTCCCTAGAACAAGATTACGAAAGTAAATATGAAAAAAATGAATGACCTAACAAATTAATCTAAAAGAACAAGACATTTCAGAGAAGGAAGCCATTAGAACAGGAGTTAATAAGATGAAAACAGTGTACTACCTCACTAAGGATATGTATAATAAGAAATCAAAATCTCTAGATGCTAAACTGAGGCACTATTCTTTAGTAATTCACCAAGAAGCATTTTATAATGCAGAGTGTTTAACTTGAAACAAAAAGGTGATGATGGACTAGATATCCAGAAATAAAAACACTAAGGTAAATATTGGGACCATTTAAAGAGCAAACACAATATAGAAAATGCCAAAATAGTGAAATAAGACAGACAGGATTAAAAAATATTTCACATATGATTAGGGAAAGAAGAATAGCTTTCTATGGCTACATCCAGAGGATGAATCCCAACAGATTGACAAAAACACTGTTCAGCTACTTCAATGAATTGTAAGGGACATAGACAAACTTTGAATTACTCCACACATATTGAGGAACTACTGCCCCTTTGAAAAATTTTCAATATTCCAAAGGTTTCCTTAAAAACCCAAGAAGAAGACTAGGCCTGCTTGGACAGGAGAAAGAAGAGAGATATTGAGAAATGATGAGAGAAATGTGGAAGAAAAGGGAGGAAAAACAGTTGATATAAACATAGTCCATTATGGCTCATACATAAAAGAAGAAGAAAACAGATGGACATTTGTAACTTCTACGTGATATATTAAAAAAAAAAAAAAAAATTAGAGCAAATAAGCCAAAATTTTTACAGAAATCGCGGAATATAATTCAGTAAGGTATATCATCATGAAAAGAATTTTTAAGTTTGTATACAGTTTTCTTTCTAAAATTGTTTGGTTAAGAGAAAAACATTTCTGTTGTTATTGCATGACTTACACCATTCATGCTATAATATCAAAAATGTGTCTTTTTCTGTGTCTTCAGCCATAACTTTAAAGAACAAGATTCCAGGCAGTGAATAAGATTTCAGGTACTGCTTTTCATGTGCTTGTTCTCTGTTTGGGCTTTGCCTTTAAGTAAATTTTCTTTTCAATCATTATTTTTCTCCCAGGATTTTCTTTTATAATAATACACTAGTTTGAAATAAAAAAGGAACACCTTAGAATAATGATGCCATGTTGATCAGGTTTGATTTATTATGTAGGTCCTGTAGTGCCTGTCAATGTATGCAAAGTCGTGAAGTGATGGAAAAATTGTTTTGAACGTGAAGTTCCATCTTTTGCGTGGCCCAAAATAGGTGAAATTCAGTATACATATGTCAACAATTTAATGTTTCGTACCATGTTGCACACAGTCTTGCACGCCGATGTCATGTTGGGAGATACTCTACTGTTTCCACCTGTTTTTACAACTGGTCAGGGGATGTTGACAGTCATGCAAATTAGACCAGACAATGTTTCACCATGTCCCCATGACCCACACATGCTCAGTGGAGTTCAGGTTGGTGATCATACTGGCCATGGGAATTGACAGTATGTTAGAAAGCATATATATAGTGCATAGACATTGACATTTTGGTGGAACACATCAGTTCAGCATTATGAAATGGCAAATAAAAGTATTTGTCAATGTTCTCAAGTTACATTGCGTTGTTCATTATTCCCACAATAAATACCCAAGGTTTTCAGTCATTTTAGATTATGGGCTTTGAAGGCTGTTGTTGAGGTCTTCCATCCGAAGACTGGTTTGATGCAGGTCTCCATGCTACTATGTCCTGTGGAAGTCTTTTCATCTCCGAATAACTACTGTGACCTGCATCCTTTTGAACATCTCTTGGTCTCCCTTTACAATTTTTACTTCCCCCCCCCCCCCCTCCACACACACACACACACACACACACACACACACACACACACACACACACACACACACACACACACACACATCTCCAGTACTAAAAAGGTGATCTTTATGTTTCAGAATGTGTCCTATTAACTGATTGCATTTTTAGTCAAGTTGTGCCACAAATTTCTTTTCTGCCCATTTCTACTCAATACCGTTACTTACTTTATTTGTGGCGTGATTTGTTACTGCCTAGAATTAGACAGTTATGAAATATAATTCCGTCATGAGTCAAATAAAATATTCTATGTCTCATCTTTCATCTCTTCTGTAGTCACAAAACACCATGAAAACCTACACTTCTGTGCACAGTCCCAGTAAACCTCCCCCCATACTCTTCTCCATACACCAATTTCATGCAGAAGGGGCATGGTGTGGATGTGTGGTGAAAACATGGCGCTGTATTTTGCCAGCTCCATGTTAACAAATGAAGAAATGCACACAGTGGTGGCCTGGGCGAGATACATTGCTTCATGTTCCACACCATATCCATTTCTAGCAACGAGTGGTGCAGTGAAGCAACATGTGGTGAAGATGTTCAAATGGTGGGCTGCAGTTTCCATTAAGCTGAAGTGTCAAAATGTGAAATGATTTAGAATTATAATGAAAAGTTTTGTGAAATGGTAGAAGAATATACTCCGTTATGTTATCATAATTGTGCTGACTATTGCAATTGCAGTTCGCAAGACAAACCAGTGTTTAGTAAACAATAATTACAACACTTTCATATCTGAATTCAAGAACATTTTCACTGAATGCTTTCCCCTCGTATCAACACGTAATAAATACAATAAAAGTAAGACATGGATTACGGAAGGTATCAGGATCTCTAGTATTAGAAACAGGGAAAACCAACCATGATGCTGAATTTATTAGGTACAAAATCAAATACAAAAAATATTTGATCGGGTAATTAAACAAGCAAAACAAATGGTAAACAGTAAATATATAGCTAATGCCTCAAATAAATCAAAAATACTGTGGCAGGTTGTCAAGAAAGAAACAGGTACTGAAGAAACAAAACATTTTAATTACAAACTAGATATTGGTGGGAATACTGTTACTAACAATCGGTACATCTGTGAAGAATTTAATAAGTACTTCATAACCACAAACAAAATTCATAACTTCTTGCTTCCATAAATAAGACCTGATGCAGTATTGCAGTATCATGTAAGGAAGTAGCTAACATCATAAAATCCCTAAAAAATCTTAAATCTGTGGGCTGGGATGAAATTCCAACAAATACCATAAAGGCAAGAAGTGACAGCATTGCACCTCAACTACGTAAAATAATAAACCTATCATTTAATAAGGGCTGTTTTCCAAACAGACTGAAATATGCTGAAGTTTGTCCAATCTACAAAAAGGGAAAACAAGATGATTTAGTAAATTTCTGCCGAGTGTCTTTACTCCCAGTTTTTTCTAAAATAGTTGAACAAATAGTATGTAATCAATTAGAAAAGTACAGTAAAGAAGGTAATATTATTCTCAATAACCAATATGGGTTTAGGAAGGGACAAAACACTTTACAATCTGTAAATGAACTAATCTCAAAAGTAAGTAAATGCCTCGACAACAAACAAAGTCTAGCTGATATTTTTTGTGATCTCTCAAAGGCATTTGACACAGTAAACCATAAGCTACTGCTCCAAAAATTGAGTACCTATGGCTTCCATGGAAAATCTATAAGATGGTTTTCATCTTATCTGAAAAACAGACACCAAAGGGTGGTGATACATCGAAAGGGAGAGAAAACTTGCTCTAGCTGGAAAGAAATACAAGCAGGTGTGCCTCAGGCCTCGATATTAGGACCACTTCTGTTCTTATATTACATAAATGACATGCCTAGCAAAGTAAATATGGATACAATACTTTATGCAGATGACTCAACTGCTGTAGTCTGCTGCAAAAACATTGAAGAATTAGTATGGACCAAACTCTACAAGAACTTGAACAATGGATAAAAAATAATGCTATGAAATTAAATGTTGAGAAAACCCAATCATACTCTTCAGGACCAAACAAAGTACTGAATATATATTCCAAATAGAATATTCAGCTAAAGACCTGACCACAGTTGATTCTGTAAAATTTCTTGGGATAACTTTAAATAAAAACTTGCAATGGACCGACCATGTGGACAGTCTACTGAAAAGATTAAATAGTTTAGTTTATGCAATGACGGTACTACACAAAGTAACGGATTTAACGGTGAAGAAAATTGTATACCATGCATCATATTTCATAACAGTTATAAGATATGGAATAATTTTTTGGGGTGCTGAAAAGACAAACCACCTTTGAATCTTCTTCCTCTCTCTCTCTCTCTCTCTCTCTCTCTCTCTCTCTCTCTCTCTCTCTCTCTCTCTCTATATATATATATATATATATATATATATATATATATATTTAAAATCAGATCAGTGACAGGAACTAATAGTAGACATTCATGCAGACCACTATTCGAAAGCCTGGACTTAATGATAATCCCTTCCATCTTCATATATGAAATACTTCTCTTTGAACAGAAAAACTCACATCTGTTTGGAGGAAATAAATTCACACATGCCTATAAATCTGGACATAAATTTAAATACTTGCTACTTTGTCACAGACTCACATTAGATGAAAATACTCCATATTACATGGCTCTGAAGATCAGAAATAAGATAAGGTCAGTATTTGGGGAATTCACATTGGAGACCATTGGCACATACCTAAAAAGCAAATGCTATTATAGTCTAAAAGAATTTCTAAATGAATAGGAAGTAAATAGTTTAGAAAACTTATAAATAGGAATAGGGAGTAAGGATACAAGTACAAATGGTACACTTTCGAAGCCATATAGATATGAAGTATACATGTTCACTGTATATTCATGTTTATATATAGAATTATAGTTTGAATGGCGGTTTGTATTCTGTTCAGTACATCCATACTTTTTAGGTGTGTGAAGTCTATGGTAATGATTCGATGAGTTACAAAAAGATTTAAATTATAATGTTGTATTTTTATTATAATAAGTGATGTATGTATTATGTTTTTCCTGTTGTATATAAAATACTGTAACAACTTAGGTTAAAGACTGATGGGTCACCAATGTTCTCAGTCGAATGATTGTATAAAAACATGTTATGTGACAATAAAGTCTCTTGTCTTACCTAACAATGGTAGAGAACTTGACAAGATTGGTTAGCCAGTTTTCTTCTTCTTTTTCTTGTGCCTTTGTCCTTCATTGATGCAGGTTCGACATGGTTATTAACAGATTTGTCAGAGTTAGTGTGAAGCGTGGCCAGATGCCCTTTCTATCACCACTCCATTAGTCATCTCCCTACCCCTGCTTCATCTGCCCCCTTCCCCTCCATCCCCCATGTGGGGACAAAATATGTGTACCCTAACTGTCTGCTCATGTGTAAGAGAGCAAAGTTTACAAAATTTTTGCAATTCATAAAACTGAAGTGGCTCTTGAGTACATCATTGTATTCATCGAGTAGGATGTGGGAAACCACCTAAAAGCCACATCCAAGCTGGCCAGCACACTTACTCTTGTTGTTAAACCACTGCTCAGATTCAGTCTAGGGGCTGGCACACCTATCTGCCCCAGAAGTGGAACTTCAACACACACGGCTATCCAGTTGCATCAAGACAAGCTAGCCAGAAAATCTCATTATTAATAATACTCTATATGATGACGTATAACTGAATCGTTCAACCGCCCGCATCTCGTGGTCGTGCGGTAGTGTTCTCGCTTCCCGCGCCTGGGTTCCCGGGTTCGATTCCCGGCGGGGTCAGGGATTTTCTCTGCCTCGTGATGGCTGGGTGTTGTGTGTTGTCCTTAGGTTAGTTAGGTTTAAGTAGTTCTAAGTTCTAGAGGACTGATGACCATAGATGTTAAGTCCCATAGTGCTCAGAGCCATTTGAACCATTTGAATCGTTCAACCTGAACAACATTGTAACTAACTAAAAGTATGTTTTACAGGAGAACAAGAGCACAGTGCTACTCTTACCCATTTGGGCTTTCTTTATGCAGGCAATGTATGTGAGGTAAAACACCATTCTGCATTTTTTTGTAACAGTTACTACACAATTTCTTATGTCTCCTTTGAAAAAATAACACTATTTTTTTCATTATCCTGGACAATTTGTGTGGTATCAGTGCCATTACAATTCTGAGCTGTTATTTGTGTGTTACTTTTTGCAGAAATAGAAAATGTATTTTGAGGAAGTGCAACAAGAAAGTTAAACAATGGTTATTGCACAAACAGTAGGAGGAGATATAGGAAAATTTAACACTAACCCTGTTGCAATTATATTAAACAACTACAGTCACCATTACAATTTCTGCCTTGAATCAATGTATTTTGTGAGACGGAGATCCATATCCACTATTCACATGGTAATTTCTCAAAGAAATTTCATTTTTCACCTAGGATTTACTGCCACATGTCAAGTAAGGCTTTGTTCTTGGCTCCTTTTATAATACAAGATAGTTGTTGTTGTTGTTGTCTTCAGTCCTGAGACTGGTTTGATGCAGCTCTCCATGCTACTCTATCCTGTGCAAGCTGCTTCATCTCCCAGTACCTACTGCAACCTACATCCTTCTGAATCTGCTTAGTGTACGCATCTCTCGGTCTCCCTCTACGATTTTTACCCTTCACGCTGCCCTCCAATGCTAAATTTGTGATCCCTTGATGCCTCAAAACATGTCCTACCAACCGATCCCTTCTTCTAGTCAAGTTGTGCCACAAACTTCTCTTCTCCCCAATCCTATTCAATACCTCCTCATTAGTTACGTGATCTATCCATCTAATCTTCAGCATTCTTCTGCAGCACCAAATTTCGAAAGCTTCTATTCTCTTCTTGTCCAAACTAGTTATCGTCCATGTTTCACTTCCATACATGGCTACACTCCAAACAAATACTTTCAGAAATGACTTCCTGATACATAAATCTATATTCGATGTTAACAAATTTCTCTTCTTCAGAAACGCTTTCCTTGCCATTGCCAGTCTACATTTTATATCCTCTCTACTTCGACCATCATCAGTTATTTTACTTCCTAAATAGCAAAACTCCTTTACTACTTTAAGTGTCTCATTTCGTAATCTAATTCCCTCAGCATCACCCGATTTAATTTGACTACATTCCATTATCCTCGTTTTGCTTTTGTTAATGTTCATCTTATATCCTCCTTTCAAGACACTGTCCATTCCGTTCAACTGCTCTTCCAAGTCCTTTGCCGTCTCTGACAGAATTACAATGTCATCGGCGAACCTCAAAGTTTTTACTTCGTCTCCATGAATTTTAATACCTACTCCAAATTTTTCTTTTGTTTCCTTTACTGCTTGCTCAATATACAGATTGAATAACATCGGGGAGAGGCTACAACCCTGTCTCACTCCTTTCCCAACCACTGCTTCCCTTTCATGCCCTTCGACTCTTATTACTGCCATCTGGTTTCTGTACAAATTATAAATAGCCTTTCGCTCCCTGTATTTTACCCCTGCCACCTTTAGAATTTGAAAAAGAGTATTCCAGTCAACATTGTCAAAAGCTTTCTCTAAGTCTACAAATGCTAGAAACGTAGGTTTGCCTTTTCTTAATCTTTCTTCTAAGATAAGTCGTAAGGTCAGTATTGCCTCACGTGTTCCAACATTTCGACGGAATCCAAACTGATCCTCCCCGAGGTCTGCATCTACCAGTTTTTCCAATCGTCTGTAAAGAATTCGCGTTAGTATTTTGCAGCCGTGGCTTATTAAACTGATAGTTCGGTAATTTTCACATCTGTCAGCACCTGCTTTCTTTGGGATTGGAATTATTATATTCTTCTTGAAGTCTGAGGGTATTTTGCCTGTGTCATACATCTTGCTCACCAGCTGGTAGAGTTTTGTCATGACTGGCTCTCCCAAGGCACACTGTCAGATGGCAATTTTCAAGGAAAAAGACCATTTCTCCTTGAAATATAAGTACATCCGTTACTGCTCAGTCCTTACATTTACATCCACTCACGAATGGTAACTGTACATTTCTTTATTTTATTCAAGCAATTTTTCACTCCACTTGTTGTTTGCCACAACAAAGAATTTGGTTTGACAGTGGTAACATGACTATCTTGAAACTCTCTGACAGTACCCATTCAGTGGGCATTGCCTATGTCTCACCCATGCCACAACTCTGCCTTGCCACCACCAGGTGACAGCACCAGCCACTTTTGTGTGAACTGGGTCTTAAGCATGTAGTTACATAAGTAACATGGTCCATGACCCCTCCCTCCTCCCTCTCCCCATTCTGCCACCAAAGACAAGAGAGAGAAATCAAACAATCCAAAAAGTTAAATGTAACATTTTCTTATGCTTCCTTACAATAAACATACACGTTCATCTTATAAATGTGGATTACTGATATCAGTAATATGCATGTTTCCTGTCTGTACCATCCAGGTCTTTCAAAGGCATATACAGCATCTAACATGCCCATTTCCCATTCTAAAACAATTCCTGAAAAGCTTCTTAACTTTTACTTACTACACAGAAGTCTGCAGTCAGCCAAACGTTTTTGTTTAGCGATTACACTGGAATATCTTAACCCATTAAGTCCCAAATTAATTTTTTTAAATTGAATTTTTTATTCCTTAATTATAATGTATATACCGTATGAACCACAATAAGTAAAAAAATAGCCAAAGAATATTTATACATACTGATATAATGGCCGTCCTCAAAATAGGACGCTGGGATCTAACAGTATCGTATAGCACACTAAACTGTATTCAAGTCTTAACTACACTCCTGGAAATGGAAAAAAGAACACATTGACACCGGTGTGTCAGACCCACCCTACTTGCTCCGGACACTGCGAGAGGGCTGTACAAGCAATGATCACACGCACGGTACAGCAGACACACCAGGAACCGCGGTGTTGGCCGTCGAATGGCGCTAGCTGCGCAGCATTTGTGCACCGCCGCCGTCAGTGTCAGCCAGTCTGCCGTGGCATACGGAGCTCCATCGCAGTCTTTAACACTGGTAGCATGCCGCGACAGTGTGGACGTGAACCGTATGCGCAGTTGCCGGACTTTGAGCGAGGGCGTATAGTGGGCATGCGGGAGGCCGGGTGGACGTACCGCCGAATTGCTCAACATGTGGGGCGTGAGGTCTCCACAGTACATCGATGTTGTCGCCAGTGGTCGGTGGAAGGTGGACGTGCCCGTCGACCTGGGACCGGACCGCAGCGACACACGGATGCACGCCAAGACCGTAGGATCCTACGCAGTGCCGTAGGGGACCACACCGCCACTTCCCAGCAAATTAGGGACACTGTTGCTCCTGGGGTATCGGCAAGGACGATTCGCAACCGTCTCCATGAAGCTGGGCTACAGTCCCGCACACCGTAAGGCCGTCTTCCGCTCAAGCCCCAACATCGTGCAGCCCGCCTCCAGTGGTGTCGCGACAGGCGTGAATGGAGGGACGAATGGAGACGTGTCGTCTTCAGCGATGAGAGTCGCTTCTGTCTTGGTGCCAATGATCGTCGTATGCGTGTTTGGCGCCGTGCAGGTGAGCGCCACAATCAGGACTGCATACGACCGAGGCACACAGGGCCAACACCCGGCATCATGGTGTGGGGAGCGATCTCCTTCACTGGCCGTACACCTCTGGTGATCGTCGAGGGGACACTGAATAGTGCACGGTACATCCAAACCGTCATCGAACCCATCGTTCTACCATTCCTAGACCGGCAAGGGAACTTGCTGTTCCAACAGGACAATGCACGTCCGCATGTATCCCGTGCCACCCAATGTGCTCTAGAAGGTGTAAGTCAACTACCGTGGCCAGCAAGATCTCCGGGTCTGTCCCCCATTGAGCATGTTTGGGACTGGATGAAGCGTCGTCTCACGCGGTCTGCACGTCCAGCACGAACGCTGGTCCAATTGAGGCGCCAGGTGGAAATGGCATGGCAAGCCGTTCCACAGGACTACATCCAGCATCTCTACGATCGTCTCCATGGGAGAATAGCAGCCTGCATTGCTGCGAAAGGTGGATATACGCTGTACTAGTGCCGACATTGTGCATGCTCTATTGCCTGTGTCTATGTGCCTGTGGTTCTGTCAGTGTGATCATGTGATGTATCTGACCCCAGGAATGTGTCAATAAAGTTTCCCCTTCCTGGGACAATGAATTCACGGTGTTCTTATTTCAATTTCCAGGAGTGTATTTATTTCTTGTGAAATGGTACAGAAAACTTCACACACAGTGTTACACAGCATTTAACAAAATATATATTTTTGGTTTCCCATTGCATTTAGTTCTTACATACCTTCTTTGCTTGCTTTTTTTGTCAATCATATGACCAATTCCATCAAACCTGATATCTGGTATCACTCTCAATTGACTTGATGGGTATTCCATTGGACGTCCAATATTCGGTCTTCCAGTGTCCAATTTCAGGTATGTAACTGTAACAGCTCATCTGAAATCCATTAAATCCATTGCATTTTTCCCATTTTCTAGTCCGTAGAAGAGCCAGGCATCTACGAGGGCCATTTCCAGCATATGTGTAAATATGACCCAGTACCATTTTCTCCCTCTAATTACCGTCGCATATTTTCCAACTAACCAGTCATGGTGGTCAACACCTCCCATGTATGTGTTATACGACTTCAAAACGGCAGGTTGTTGCACTTGTGTCTTCTTACTTGCTTGTCTACTGTACCACGTAGCTGCTCCCAAAGGTTCAACTTTGTCAAAATTTGTACCAGTTGTTACGCATCTGTTGTCATGCCATCGAACAAATAAGACTTCACCATTCCTGTCAAACTGGTAGTCATAGCTTCCTCGAACTATCTTTTTCAGTTCATTGCTGCTCAGTAGTGGACAGTCACCAACTCAATTCTCTCTGACAGGCCCAGTTGCTCGAAAACCCAAATTTCTCAGATGAATCAGAAGATCTCTATTAGTGAAGAAATTGTCAAAGTATACACAATGATTCTCGGGTTTTTCAATGAGGTCCAACATGTTTAGGAATACGTCGTCTTGACCTTCTTCTTTGTTGGTCATACAGTCTACTTCAGGAGGATGTACGGTGATATCAATATGGTCCTGATCATCTGACACCACGTTATAGAATGCGTCACTGTTTATTATTTCTTCATTAGTGAGGTATCTATCTCGTCTGAAGGCCATTATGATCTATATAAAATGAAATGAAATAAAATAAAGTGAAATGAAAGAATAATACTTTAGCACAAACTACAGAAAAGGGAAAGTGTTAATATCTCTGTCCATCTGGAACTGTATTATTTACTAATGGGTAACATAAAAGAGGGGTCGTTACTTACCTCAGCAATAAAATCTGGTAAAGTTACCATGTCCTAAAAAGAAAATACATCAGCAGTGGCAGAGTTCATATTCGAATGTGCAGCAATGCAAATAACTGAAATGATAACACCAAGTCCCAGTGTCCTATTTTGAGTACACCAAATTGTATAACAATGGGAAACAATGAATATAACTCCAATTGAGCTAACAATGCAAGTAGTTTAAAAGACACATTGTTGACTACAAATAATCACAAAAAGACCTTTGCCACATATTTCAAATACTACTAAATTGTCAATAACGTAAATACCTGTAATAAAGAAAAGTGTGCCTTAGTATTCAATAATCAATTAATGGTAGGATTTATTGCTTTTAATTTCCTGTAAGCATACATTTGTTATAAAAAGCATCAACAAATGGCATAGAACAGTAATAGTTGCAAATTAATAATTTATTGTGTATTTATACATAAATATGTGCTCTGTCCTCAAAATAGGACACTGGTACTTAATGGGTTAACAACTGAAGACCATTTTGCTGCAGCAGCAATACCTAATTGCTTACGTGTTTTGTCCGAAACCATACAAATTGCCTCTCTCCTCCAGTTACAGAGCCACATTTGTATACCATTTTCTAATGAAAAGCTGTATCTTCCACATACATCCCCCAGCTGCAGGCAATTTTCTAATTTTTCTATATAAAATCGCATAAACTTTTTTTGATAGTATGGTAATTATAAGGATTTTATTAAAGGAATGTAACAAGAAGACAAAAAACTGAATTTAGAAGGGATTTTTAATTGACATTTTATGTTCATAATGTTGGAAATGTGAAAATTGCATAGAACGATACAAACAGGAGAAACTTAGTGAATGTGGTTAACCGTGATGCAAGGTTACATATACAAGCTTGCAGAAGTGATTGCAAAATTGCTGGCATGAGAAGGTATATATATAAGTGTGTGGGTGAAACCTGGGAACAGTTAAAGGTATACTCTCAATGTTCCAGAGCAACATGAAAAGAGTTAATGGGAAAGTACTGACTTTCTGTGTTGCAGATCAACATAATAAGATTTGATTGGAAAATAACAACTTTCACTGTACAAAGAGTCCAGAAATTATATCTGATGTGATAAGAGCTTTCCCAAAAAATATAGTGGTTAGGGAGAGATGTAATCTGAATTGAATTGTTCAGATCTGACGCACCAGAAATTGTAAGTCCAGAAATGCATGCACTTGTGGATGCATCCAAGTTAAGAAATGCTGAGGCAGTTCTGAAACATAGGTTGAAGATTAATTATTTTGAGTATACGTGTAAAGCTTGATATTTACCTCATCTTGCTAGTGATGTATGACAATGTCAGCCTTTCTACGTCAGCTATTCTCTCTTCGAGTGATCCATTTAAAAATGCAAGTCCTCATTGCATTGGGTTGTAGAGATTAGGATGTAGTTTGGTAGGAGAATGAAAACTTGTGACTTCTGCATATAATAACATTTAATTGTCACACTATTGGGACAGTACAAGTACATGCAGCTTTACCACACCTGGTCAAAAAACCAACAGAGACAGAGATTGGTGAAAAAACCAAGTGAGGAAAGAAATTGGTAGCATATATTTCAGTTTTCTGTCAGCTTATGATCTCATTGCCACACGGGGATGGAGCAAATAAGAATCATTACAAATAATGTAATGAAAAGGACAGAAATCTGTGTCAAAAATAGTCAGCACACACACACACACACACACACACACACACACACGTGACCACAGTCTCTAGCAACCAGAGTCAGACTGCCAAGGGCTGTGGTCATGTGCATGTGAATTGCGTTTCTTTTTCACAAAGCCTTGTTGGCCAAAAACTAACTTTTCCGAAAGCCTTTTTGTTGTGCCTTTCTGCAATTCAGCATGCCCACTACATGGTGAGGAGCAACTAGTCTTTTCATTATACATTATATTGTTAATTTCTGTCCTACATTTTCCATTGTTTAGTTGTTACAGATATTTATTTATATGTGTAGGCCATTTAAATAACCTACACAACTGCCTCCCCCCCCTGCCCCCACTATATACTACTGTGATCCAGATCACTGGACGTCAGTATACAGTGGTGGTGCATCACATTGTTTGCTATTTGCAGTTTTTTGTACATTAAACTCTTGGCCTTTCAGGTAATGAGACCTGTATTCGTGGCCAAGTTTACCTTCTTTACTCCCAGAATGTATCATTACATAACATATATATCTAATTTTGTTTCATGTACAGTTTAAAAGTTATTCTAATGCTATTTACAAAATTTTTTGAGGATTGCATCAACAGGCACATTTGATTCAAAGTCTGTAGTTTGATTATTGGAATTTAACTGCTGGGTCATTCCACGTGAAGTGTCCTTGGGCTCCCAGATTGACCATCTTCAATTTTGATGAAATTTGTACAGGATGTACCTGAGGGCCCTACAAGAATCACACCACACCTCATCGGAAACGCCAGGGAATTTATCATTTGTGAAAACAAGTGATGTTTGTAGGTCTCGTAGGAGAGCCTGAGAATCTTCGTCAGAAGCTTGGAGGGAGGACACATCGGGAAGATCAATGATGCGGGAAACAGTACTGATCCATGAGAAGAAATCCGCAGTGACATTATCTGCACCCTTGATGTAACGGACGCCCATTGTGAATTGAGAAACCAGGTCAAAGTGGCAGTAATGTCAAGGGGGTGGGTCCTCAGGTGGATTGCAGAACACTTCTGCCAGTGGTTTGTCCCTCAACGTTGGGACGGAAATGTTTGATTGCCTCTTAAACAGCAAGGAGTTCTCTATTGAATTCAGGGGGAGAAACCGTGTCGCCCTTGCGTTGTTGCAACACTGCCCCCACCGCGATGTTTCTGGCATCCGTAGTGATGAATAATTCGGCCGAGGGGTCAGGGTGGGTGAGTGTCACAACGTGAGCTAAAGAAGTCTTCAGAGCCTTGAAGGCCTCTAGCATCAGAGCAGTCCAAGAGATAGGTCTAAACCCAGAAGTTTGTTTGCGTGATACCGTGTCTGTAAGGGGTGTCTGAACAGTGGTCGCAGAAGGCAGATGGCGATGACAGTAATTGATGATGCTGAGGAAATGGCGTAGTTCTTTGTAAGTAGCCAGGGGCGGCAGAGACGTGATAGCCTACACATGAGATTTGGGAGGCTGTATTCTGTCAGCAGAGACAGTGTAACCTAGGAAGGAGACTTACGTCTGGCATAACTGAAACCTGTTTTTGTTGACCTCGGCACCGTTGGAGTTCAAGGTCTGGTGGACCATTGACAGATGATTTTCATGTTCCTCCGTCGAGCTGCTGAAAATGAGAATGTCATCCAGATAAGCAAATAAAAACTCGAACTGTCACAAGATAGAGTCAATGAAACATTGCCAAATTTGCACTGTGTTCTTTAGGCCAAATGGCATGAAGTAGTATTGGAATAAACTGAGCGGCGTGATAATAGCTGTCTTAGGAATGTCTTCCGGCGCCATGTCAATCTGGTGGTAGGTGCGTTTACAGTCAATAACACTGAAAATTGTGACGCCCTATAACATATGAGTGAATCATTGATGTTCGGCACTAGGTAATTGTCCATGACAGTACGAGCATTTAAGCATCTGTTATTACCGCACATTCAAAAAGCTCTGTCATGTTTGGGGAAGAGATGGATTGGTAAAGACCAATTGCTGTCTGAAGGTTGCAGAACACCTGCCGCAAGAAGTTCACTAATCTGCTGCCGGGCCGCGCACAACTTGGTAGTGTTGAGGCGTCGGACCTTATACCTAATAGGAGGGCCGGCAGTGGTAACTATCACGTGTCGTTCCATTAGTGACGGAAGAAACTGAAAACTGGATAACGTCCTGGCAACGAGTGTTCAGACGAGTAGGGCACAACGAGGCATAGCCATTAGCGCGATTGGGGAAAGGTAGCATGAGAGTCACATGTCTCTTATGGGAGCGTGGTGGTTGCTTGTGTGGAGGGGGTGGGTGTATGCACAGCACCGAGCGAAGGGGAAAGGGAGGCGACTGTCCACCGCTAACCTTGCACTGGACAACAAGTGCAGGCAAGAGCGGCACTGGCATCGCATGTGGGGCCACAATGGCCGCTGGGTCATGTCACTGGCGAGTGAGAGAGGAGGAATGTTTATCAACACGTGTGGTAGCTGTCCGATAGGTGGGCGTGATCACAGCGTGCATGCGACTATCATTAGCAGCTCTGTTTGAAACACACTGCACTGGATGAGCCGAGCGTGACGGGGGGTTATAACGTCACAGTCAAGTAAAGTTTGTGGGCTAACCTGGTGAGAGTTCGAGCTAGGCTTGGCTGAACAGTCGTGTTTAGGTGGCGGCGCCATGGACTGTAGTTGCAGAAGCGAGGTACGAGCCGCGATGAGCTCACTGTAGGTGGATGCGATGCATTGTTTCCACTTCTCGTTGTGCTGGTGGAGGTGCGTCGCTGAGTCATATTCTGACAGTAGGTCGGTAACGCAGGTTGCAATGTTGCCCGCGAGGGCGGAGCACTCGTGTATGATATCGTATGTTGCAGTGGAAACAGAGCATTGGACATAAAGTGCGGGTGCATGGTATGTGAGTGTTTGTAGGATGGTGGAGCACTCAACCCTGTACGACATTTGGAGATAGTTCATAATGAGACAAAACATCCATACCAAGTATCAGTTCATCGAAGTTGGTAATGTAGAATGTTCACAGAAAACGTAGAGAAGGAGATGGGGTCACCATAAACTTTACTGAGCCTGAGGTAGGTAACGTTGACAGCATGTAGAAGAAACTTCATCTGTAAAGAAGTGGGTGGAACCATCAAAGTAGGTGTGATCGACACGCCAGTACCAGTGTCGACCAGAGAAGCTAGACCTGATGCAATGTCAGTCATGTAGAGATGACCACTCAACTGGGCGGATGAGTGAACGGAGTGTAATGTAAGAGGACATCTGTTAGGTTCCCTGCAGGACTCAGCGTCTCTTAGTTCCTGCGGTCGACGTTTGAGTGTTAGCATGGCAACCTGCACTTCTTGATGTCGTCACCGAACACTTTGTGGTATCAGCAGAAAGGGTGAGCAGGTTGAACAGGAGGTGGAGACTGCAACAACAGGGGCGGCTTGAACTTGTTGATTTGTTCCGGTAAATGGACCGGTACATAAGGTGCCTGGGCGATCCTGGAGTGCTCAGACAGCAGAGAGAGTGAATCGACTCTGCCAGGAGAAGTAGATGAGGTGACAGCGGAGCAAGCCCTGCCTTGCCGGCTGAAGGTCAGTATGCGGGGGCAGCTGTGCTGACGAATGGTGTGGAACGAACTGGCTGATGTTTCCGCAGCAGCAAATACAACTGGTCAGCAATGAGTAGGTGGGATCCGATGGACTCGAACATGGTGTCAGGCATAGTATGCTCGTTCATGAGCAATCAAAGGCAATGCGAGAGTTGTGAGGGGGTGCGTTTCCCTAGGTGCTCCTCATAGAGAATCTTGACTATTAACTCTTGTGGCGAGCAAGCAGGTTGTTCCATTATAATCTTCTTTGCAAACTCGTATTTTGGTGCAGGCAGCGGCGAGAGGAGTAGGTCACAAATCAAATCTGAGTGATCATGGAGGTGTGTGATGGGGCAGAGAAACTTTGAGCTGTCGTCAGACACATGATGTAACTCGAGCAGATGCTTGATGAGTGTGAACCACGATGCTGGGTTGTCCTCGTATAAGGGCGGTAGCTTCAGCAAGCGATCAAGCAGGGGGTGATGACTGTGGCTTCGGTGTCTCCTGGGGTAGCGGCTGAACTGAGGTTAAGTCAGAGGCTGGCGTGGTAGGCCCGGATTTAAACCAGGCGAGCAAATCCTTAGTAGCAGCAGCTGGCATAGTTGACTGTGTGTCACGAAAACATGGCAGGGCAGACATGGATGGAAACGGGCAGAGGGACGCCACACAAAGGGGCCCGGTAACTGGACCATGGGGGACGAGTGCTAGATGGAAACAACCCGCTTCCAGAGCAGGGTGAGAGACTAGCATGGCAGACACAGGCAGTACTGTGGGAGTGGCAGGCAGTTGAGCGACTGGAAACGGGGACCCCTGCAAGTGAGGTGGGGGGGGGGGGGGGGGGGGTTGAGAACACCATCCACAAGTGGAACACCATGTGCGTGGAATGGATCCGGTGCAGTTTGTAGTAATGGCGGCGATGCACGCGACCTGACAGTAACTGATGTAGCATGCTGGTGGGTGGCTAAACACGTGTTCGAATGGAGATCATTTTGTTCTTGAAACACTCAATTTGAGGAGACACAATTTGAAATATTGTTCACTTCACATTTCACTGTCGGATGGGCATAATCCGGTGAATCCATTGTTCGCTCTAATGGCGTAGTTGTCGACCATTGAAAATTAATGAGGTTAGCACATGGCAGTGGTTGAGAACACGAATCACTGTGTGTAAATGATGAATATGCCGTTGGCGCAGAAACGACAAAACTTGGTGATCAGAGTTGTGCTTCCACATCTTCGAGCAAGGCATTGTTTGGTGTGGTCATTGTGTAGTGCATATAATCTGTTGCATAAACACCAGTGCAGAAGACGTGAAACATGAACGAACTGCAGGGTCACCACTACGGGAATGGGATCGGTAATCGGGATATAGAAAACTTAATTCCCATATATGTCGTAGCTTGTGTATATGTATATGAAGTATAACAAAGAACTGACTAAAGTAAAGTTAAGTTGGAGGCTCGACAGTACATGTTAAGTTTAATGGTCGATATGAACTATCGACGCCACACCTCTATTAGAATTGTGCCTATGTACAAGTGTAAAACAATGCTGCAAATGTACTGTAACAGCTCTTGCTTGGCAATCACCTCAGTCACATGGACTTGTAACATTTCGTCTGACCCCTACGATTTCGTAGCACAAGACCTAAGTCCAACCTTTTTATACATTTAGCATAATGTAGCTTTTTCATACACACATTCATACCATCACACTCACATAATTTTATGCACTATTTATTTTTGGTGTGTCTGTTGTGCTGTGGCACCAAACACCTAATTCACAGGATAAAATTAAAACCATATGGTCAGCTGTGAAGGAAGCGTCTGGTCAGCAGCACAAGATCAATGATATAAAGTCAGTTCACAGTATAAATATTTCTGTTACTGATAAATCAGATATATGTACTGTATTTAACAGTCATTTTCTGAGCACTGCTGGTCAATTAAATAAATATTTAGTTTCTACAGAGAATCATATAACTCTCTTGACAAATGCCTTTCTGAGATTGATGTCTAAATACTTCTCTGTGATACAGACGAGGGGGAGATTTAGTCAATAATTAAATCACTGAAGACTATGGACGCTCATGTATGTGATGGAGTGCCAAGCAGAATATTAAAATACTGTGCTGCACATGATTAGCCCTGTACTTAGCCATATTTGTAATTTTTCCTTTAGAAATAGTCAGTTTCTTAAACGATTAAAGCATTCAGTAGTAAAGCTGCTTTATAAAAAGGGAGAAAGGTATAATTTCGACAATTTTAGACCTATTTCTATGCCATCAGTGTTTGCTAAGGTTTTTGAAAAGGCTGTGTATGTAAGGATAATTTATCATTTTATATCACATAATTTGCTATAAAATGTACGGTTCGGATTTAGAAGTCATTTAACAACTGAAAATGATATATTGTCTTTTCTCTGTGAGGTACTGGATGGGTTAAACAAAAGGTTTTGAATGCTAGGTATATTTTTTGATCTAACTAAGGCATTTTATTGTGTTGATCACAAAATATTGCTCCAGAAGTTGGACCATTATGGAATACGGGTAGTAGCTCACAATTGGTTCACCTCTTACTTTAACGACATACAGCAAAAGGTCATTATTCACAGTGTTGAAAACGGCTGTGATGTGGGATCTGAGTGGCGTATGGTCAAATGAGGGGTGCCCCAGGGATCAGTGTTGGGGCCACTCCTGCTCCTTATTTATATAAATGATATGCCCTCTAGTATTATGGGTAACTCTAAAATATTTCTGTTTGCTGATGACACTAGCTTGCTAGTAAAGGATGTTGTGTGCAACATTGGCTTGGTTTCAAATAGTGCAGTTCATGATCTAAGTTCATGGCTTGTAGAGAACATATAATATGACATCCTCGAAGAAAACTTGAAAACTTGGTATAGAGCAAAAACATATCTTACACTTCCTTTCCCTTGTGGATACAGTCCAGCTATGGCAAAGGAAACTATCTCCAAGGCTCTTTTAGACAATATGGGGTTTCAGTTAGTTTTTTGACTTGTTCGTATGCTTAGCCTTCTGACACACAGCACATTTCTGTATTATCTGCAGAATTTTTTATCTTAAATTTGAATAGTAACAATAAGTACTTATCTTACTAAGGGATTTGGAGATTCCATAGTCTCCCCGACCATTGTGAATGTTTAATATAAAGTCATTATGGTGGTATTCTAGTAAACAAACACACCACAGGCTCTGCCTTGGGTGGTGTTGTTGAAACAACATACATTGGTAAATCATAAAAAACTTTTCAACTTGTCATTCCTGTTCTGCAGCAGTTTTAGCCTTACCTTTTGCCATCTGGTATCCTTCTGCTGTAGTTGCTCTACGCTTTTACACATCCTAATGTAATATGGCTGTTGTGTTTTATCTTTCAACAGCAAAACCCTGATTTCTGAATTGTTCTCCATGAATTCCAAGAATTGGTCTAGACCTTGTGGAAGCCTTGCTAAGGCATGAGCAATTACATTTTGATTACCTTCAAATCCCTGTAAACACAGACACCACTAATGATCCTTCTGTGTAAGAGTTTACAAGTGAGAAGGAAGACAATGACAAATGGTCATGATACACTTTGATATGGTTTCCCCACAGATAATATTCGAACTTTTTGAAAGCCTTTATTACCACGAGAGCTTCCAATTCAGTTATGGAATATGCTTGTTCAGCTTCAGATAGGGTCCTGCTAGCAAAACTAATCACCTTGGGGGCAAACTCTCCTTTCGCGTCAGTGATTTGGAATAAAGAAGCACTGTGCTCTTGGGAGGGTGTGCCTGTACACAAACAAAGATCCTGGGTCATGTCAGCATGATGTAACATGTTGGAATTCAAAAGAGCCACTTTAATGTTCTCAACATCAGTTCGGCATTGCTTGGTCCATAACCAGGGGTTGTTCTTCCATAGCAGACTCAATAGAGCATCACTATTTAAAAGCTGCTGTGGTATAAATTTTCCGAAGAAAGACACTAATCCGAGATATCCCTTCAACTGTTTCTCATTTTAAGGTACAGAGCAGTGTCTGATAGCATTGGGCTTTTTCAGGTCTGAAAGTATGCCTTTGGGGTGATATTATGTGTCCAAAGAATCTAACCTTTTCCTTACCAAAATGTAACTTCATTAGGTTGGCTGTGAATCCGTATTCTAAAAACCAAGACTAGATTTTAGCCAAGACCTTTCAGTGTTCTCATCACATGGGGGTAACAATCAGTAAATCATCAAATACATAGTGACTCTACTTAGCAATTCAGGTCATAAGACTTGATATAAATCAGAAATAAATAAGCCTGCACTGACATTTAAATCAAAAGGGAGAACACAGAGCTCATAGCGTCTGCTTCCACATACAAAAGGCAGTGTACTTATAGATATTTTCATGTAGTGCAATTTGCCAGTACGAGGCTCGGAGAAATGTTATGGTGAGGCAATCAACATTAAGGAATTTTAGAAGTTGCTCTTCCAGGTTGTCAGACCATGTCTTGAGAGGCACAACAATTTTATTTATTCCTTGTGTGTTGAGCACAAGGTGGACATTACCATCTGATTTGCTAATGGCCAAAATGGGACTACAATATGGAAATAAGGATGGTTATATTATTTCCCAGTTTACGTTCTATTGATCTCTTTCCTGGCAGCCTTCTTCTTGGCCCGTGGAATGGAGTAAGATGAAAAGCGGATGATTACATGTGGGTACACCTCCATTTTGTATTTGTATCCTTTGAGTATGCCAGATCTTTGTTCAAAAACATTAGCGTAACGTCTTAAAAGCTCCTGCACTCCATCCATTTGTTCTTCCATAAGACGCACTGACTCACTCACATTGGTGCGCATGACCTCAGGGCCTATTTTGTCTTACTTTGATTTCCCAATTCCCTGTGTGTTTACAAAAATAACTGTAGGATAGAAGAATTGTATTCGAATGTCAGCTGTGTGTTTTGATTTGCTTTCTCTGTCTTTTGACCTGACAAGGTCTACTGAATATTTCTGGCTGTTCACAACGAAATGACACTTCCCCTTACAAATGTCAGTTTGCCCTTGGTACTTTGTAAAGGTGTCCTTGCCAATGCTGAAGTTTACTAGAAGCCTTTCAACCACAAGAAAAATGCTTGGTAAAGAGAAGCTGTGAATTTGAATAGGAATTCATGCCTGCAATTTTATGCCTTTTGACTTACCTTGTACAGCTGTTTCATTTTACAGTTTTGGACAGTACATATCCTCTTTTTTTAATTGGTCAAAAAAACCTTGCGAAATGATATTCATGGTTGCTCAAGTGCACATACTCTGGGTACCCTTACATCAAGTATTTGTGCATTGATTGCTGGGTGTATTTTGCCTTTATTTTCATCTACACAGTTGGCAATATCTTTCTGACACAGTTCATCTTTGATATCACCATAGTTGTCATATCTAAGAAAATGGCTTTTAACTACACTCCTGGAAATGGAAAAAAGAACACATTGACACCGGTGTGTCAGACCCACCATACTTGCTCCGGACACTGCGAGAGGGCTGTACAAGCAATGATCACACGCACGGCACAGCGGACACACCAGGAACCGCGGTGTTGGCCGTCGAATGGCGCTAGCTGCGCAGCATTTGTGCACCGCCGCCGTCAGTGTCAGCCAGTTTGCCGTGGCATACGGAGCTCCATCGCAGTCTTTAACACTGGTAGCATGCCGCGACAGCGTGGACGTGAACCGTATGTGCAGTTGACGGACTTTGAGCGAGGGCGTATAGTGGGCATGCGGGAGGCCGGGTAGACGTACCACCGAATTGCTCAACACGTGGGGCGTGAGGTCTCCACAGTACATCGATGTGGTCGCCAGTGGTCGGCGGAAGGTGGACGTGCCCGTCGACCTGGGACCGGACCGCAGCGACGCACGGATGCACGCCAAGACCGTAGGATCCTACGCAGTGCCGTAGGGGACCGCACCGCCACTTCCCAGCAAATTAGGGACACTGTTGCTCCTGGGGTATCGGCGAGGACCATTCGCAACCGTCTCCATGAAGCTGGGCTACGGTCCCGCACACCGTTAGGCCGTCGTCCGCTCACGCCCCAATGTCGTGCAGCCCGCCTCCAGTGGTGTCGCGACAAGCGTGAATGGAGGGACGAATGGAGACGTGTCGTCTTCAGCGATGAGAGTCGCTTCTGCCTTGGTGCCAATGATGGCCGTATGCGTGTTTGGCGCTGTGCAGGTGAGCGCCACAATCAGGACTGCATACGACCGAGGCACACAGGGCCAATACCCGGCATCATGGTGTGGGGAGCGATCTCCTACACTGGCCGTACACCTCTGGTGATCGTCGAGGGGACACTGAATAGTGCACGGTACATCCAAACCGTCATCGATCCCATCGTTACCCATTCCTAGACCGGCAAGGGAACTTGCTGTTCCAACAGGACAATGCACGTCCGCATGTATCCCGTGCCACCCAACGTGCTCTAGAAGGTGTAAGTCAACTACCCTGGCCAGCAAGATCTCCGGATCTGTCCCCCATTGAGCATGTTTGGGACTGGATGAAGCGTCGTCTCACGTGGTCTGCACGTCCAGCACGAACGCTGGTCCAACTGAAGCGGCAGGTGGAAATGGCATGGCAAGCCGTTCCACAGGACTACATCCAGCATCTCTACGATCGTCTCCATGGGAGAATAGCAGCCTGCATTGCTTCGAAAGGTGGATATACACTGTACTAGTGCCAACATTGTGCATGCTCTATTGCCTGTGTCCATGTGCCTGTGGTTCTGTCAGTGTGATCATGTGATGTATCTGATCCCAGGAATGTGTCAATAAAGTTTCCTCTTCCTGCGACAATGAATTCACGGTGTTCTTATTTCAATTTCCAGGAGTGTAGTTCCATGCCCCCACTCTTATTACTGGTAATTGAATGGGGGCCTATTGAGACCGGTTCGAGTTTTCTGAACTACCCTGAGCACTGACCACCTCATTAGTGGTAACTTCAACTACATGCACATTATGCATCTGATTTCATCAGTTAGTACCTTGTGTGGCTCCTGATTCAAAATTTTATTGTCCCTGGCCTCTATTCGAAATGTAATTTCAATGGTGCAGAGTATAGTCAGGTGGTGGTGCTGACCAATTAAATCCTTGGTTGTTTATAAATCCTCGCATGAATTTTTGTCCCTTTCTGTTACCAAATTGCTTCATGGTGGTATTGTTGTGAGGAGAAACTGTGAACTGTTGTGTCTCGCCTACCAATGACACTTTTTGGCTTAAATTATGTGTGTCTAAGGACAAATCGGGGAGCAGTTGTGTTTTTATATCCTTCCTCATACTTACAAATTTATCCAATAATTCATTTGAAAGATCAGCACACAAATCCTTTGCCAAGGCATTGAATTGTTGTGTTATGTTGGTTTTGAAAGCATCAAGACTTTGCTTTTGCTGTTCAAGTAATTGCTTTTGTGTACTGATACTTTGTTTGCTGTGTCTTTGCTCTTCTTTGAACGCATACTTGAAATCATTAAATTTTTGTTTAAATAACTGCTGTAACATTTGCGTTGTGCAGAGTGTACCCTTTCCAATCACTTTTGCATTATGAGTAAGTGTGGCAGGCAAAGAACGATTTAATAAGTCCATGCTGTCGCGTGTTACATTTTCACCAGGGGAAAAAATACTCCCTGGAGAAAATTGTGATGTTGTCTCATCTACTGTCATCATCATATCATTTTGAATGATAATGTTACTATCATCTTTGTCCATGTTAAGTGAAAAGCGTAGTTGGTCACCATCACTGTAATTGACATTTCCAGGTTCGATTTCATTTGTTGCAATGTCCATGTCAGTGATACCTAATGCCTGGCTATCTGGCAAGGGACTGGAAACAATGTGCCTTTCTTGTGTACTCATTTTTTGATAGTTTTACAAAATGACAAAATAAATCAATACTTTTGAAAATGAAATATTCTGGTTGTAGTAGCACTATGAAACCTATTCAGTGGTGCCTTGCTAACATGTATCAAAATACGTTGTCAGCGTAACTCAATTGTATGAACACATTTCTCTCTCTGAAATTAAATTTTTGTCCAAATTTCTATGTATTTTATGAGAATGCTTCAATTCGGTAATTGGATTAGTGAAGGTACTATGATCACTATTGACAGAGACTCTACTAAGGGCAATAATGCACACAGTGGATCATGAATTTTCCTACCCTTTCATTGGCTTTTTCACTCCTTCTGGAATGAATTCTCCAATTGATTACATTTAATCTTTTGCAGATGTGTGACTTCTATGATTTTTGCAATAATATAGTATCTCATTCATGAAACAGTGAAAGACCACAATTAGTGTAATAGAAAATTTAAAAAGTTATGCAATTGTTTTAAATGATTACAAACATGCTAAGTCTCTCCTGATGGTGACGTCCTAGTCTGGGTCATGAAACATAGTGGTTAGAGAGAGAAGTAATGTGAATTGTTCAGATCTAATATGGTTAGGTAATGCATATTTAGACACACCAGAAATTGTAAGTCCAGAAACACTGTCAGGTATGGATGCATGCAGGTTAAGAAACGCTGTAGCAGTTCTGCAGCATAGGTTAAGGATCAATTCCTTTGAGTTTTGATGTAAGGCGTGGTAATTACCTCAATGATGTACAACAATGCTGGCATGGCTATGTTGGCTATTCCCTCTTCGTGTTGAATTCTTCTCTGAAGAGATCTATTTGAAAATGCAAGTCTTCTTCTTCTTCAGTAGTGCTACTGCCCTAGGTGAGCCTTAGCTTTGTCAATGGTCTTCCTCCACGCTTCTTGGTTATTTGCTGCTCTACTCCAGCGCTGGTCTTCCATACTGGTGAGATCCATTATTTATGTCGTCAATCCATCTTCTTCTAAGTCTCCTTTTTTGCCTAGCTGAATAGATCACACCTTTCATCATTGTCTTGGGAATTCTACCCTCTGCCATTCTCTCCAAGTGTCCTAGCCATCATATTCACTGTGATTTTACATATTTTGCTATGTGCCTCCCTTGTATTAACTCTTGTAATTCGGCATGTAGCATATTCTCCAGCCTTCTCCGTCCATTATTGGCTCATAGATTTTGCATAGTATTTTCTGCTCAATGGTTCTTAGTGGATTTTTATCATGTTTTGTCAATGTCCATATCTCTGACTAGTACGTGATAACTGGAAAGACTAGGGAATTATATATTAGCAATCTCGTTTTTCTTGTAACAAACCTATTTCTGAGCAATTGCCTATTTGCAAAGTAAGCTCTGTTTCCTGCTTGTATTTTTCCCTTATAGCGTTTCCAATACTGTTATCATTTGTTATTAGGGCTCCCAAGTAGTTAAAAGAGGACCCTCCGTTGAAGCATTTCCCATTGATGTTTAGGTTTTCAGGGGTTCTTCTGGCCTCAAATTATGACATTACTATATATTTTGTTTTGTTTTCATTTACTTTGAGGCCAGTTTTTAAGGCTTCTATGCCCATTGCCTGGTATGTTTCTTGGAGTGTATTGATATTTCTTCCTATATAGCAATATGAGGGAATTAGATTAGGAAATGAGACACTTAAAGTAGTAAAGTAGTTTTGCTATTTGGGGAGCAAACTAACTGATGATGGTCGAAGTAGAGAAGATGTAAAATGTAGATTGGCAATGGCAAGGAAAGCATTTCTGAAGAAGAGAAATTTGTTAACATCGGGTATAGATTTAAGTGTAAGGAAGTCTTTTCTGAAAGTATTTATATGGAGTGAAGCCATGTATGGAAGTGAAACATGAACGATAAATATTTTGGACAGGAAGAGAATAGAAGCTTTCGAAATGTGGTGCTACAGAAGAATGCTGAAGATTAGATGGGTAGATCACATAACTAATGAGGAGGTATTGAATATAATTGGGGAGAAGAGGAGTTTGTGGCACAACTTGACTAGACGAAGGGATCGGCTGGTAGGGCATGTTCTGAGGCATCAAGGGATGACCAATTTAGTATTGGGGGGCAGCGTGGAGGGTAAAAATCTTAGAGGGAGACCAAGACATAAATACACTAAAGAGATTGAGAAGGATGTAGTTTGCAGTAGGTACTGGCAGATGAAGAAGCTTGCACAGGATAAAGTAGTGTGGAGAGCTACATCAAACCAGTCTCAGGACTGAAGACCACAACAACAACAATATAGCAGTGTCATCAGTGTATACACATATTTGGCTAGTTTTCATAAATATGGTGCCTCTTTTGTTGATTGTATTTACTACAATATGCAGGGCTATATTGAATTGGACAGTGGAGAGACTATCACCTTGCTTCACACCTTTATTAAAGTTAAAGCTTTCACTTGTTCTGCTAAGGACCTTTACTTTTGCTCTTGTCTCTGTCTTTGTCATTCTGATTAGTTTTATTAGTGTGGGAAAAAAGGACAGGTATACACTCGCACACACACACATATCAATCCGCACATACAGAGACACAAGCAGACATTTGTAAAGGCAAAGAGTTTGGGCATATATATATATATATATATATATATATATATATATATATATATATATATATATATATATATATATATATTAAAAACAAAGATTCCAAGACTTACCAAGCGGGAAAGCGCCGGCAGACAGGCACATGAACAAAACACACACACAGAATTACTAGCTTTCGCAACCGATGGTTGCTTCTTCAGGAAGGAGAGGGAAAGACGAAAGGATGTGGGTTTTAAGGGAGAGGGTAAGGAGTCATTCGAATCCCGGGAGCGGAAAGACTTCCCTTAGGGGAAAAAAAGGACAGGTGTACATTCACACACACACACACACACACACACACACACACACATATCCATCCGCACATACACAGGCACAAGCAGACATATTTAAAGGCAAAAGCCCTTACTCTTTGCCTTTAAATATGTCTGCTTGTGTCTGTGTATGTGCGGATGGATATGTGTGTGTGTGTCTGCGCGAGTGTACACCTGTCCTTTTTTTCCCCTAAGGGAAGTCTTTCCGCTCCCGGGATTGGAATGACTCCTTACCTTCTCCCTTAAAACCCACATCCTTTCGTCTTTCCCTCTCCTTCCTGAAGAAGCAACCATCGGTTGCGAAAGCTAGTAATTCTGTGTGTGTGTTTGTGTGTTTTGTTCATGTGCCTGTCTGCCGGCGCTTTCCCGCTTGGTAAGTCTTGGAATCTTTGTTTTTAATATATTTTTCCCATGTGGAAGTTTCTTTCTATTTTATTTACATCATTTTATATATATTGGACATCTCTGCCCAAGCAGGATTGTGTCTGCTTGTGTCTGTGTATGTGCGGATGGATATGTGTGTGTGTGCGAGTGTATACCTATCCTTTTTTCCCCCTAAGGTAAGTCTTTCCACTCCCGGGATTGGAATGACTCCTTAGCCTCTCCCTTAAAACCCACATCCTTACATCTTTCCTTCTCCTTCCCTCTTTCCTGACAAAGCAACTGCCGGATGCGAAAGCTCGAATTTTGTGTGTATGTTTATGTTTGTTTGTGTGTCTATCGACCTGCCAGCGCTTTTGTTTGGTAAGTCACATCATGTTTGTTTTTAGATATATTTTTCCCACGTGGAATGTTACATTCCAAGACTTACCAAGTGGGAAAGCGCCGGCAGACAGGCACATGAACAAAACACACAAACACACACACAGAATTACGAGCTTTCGCAACTGGCAGTTGCTTCGTCAGGAAAGAGGGAAGGAGAGGGAAAAATGAAAGGATGTGGGTTTTAAGGGAGAGGGTAAGGAGTCATTCCAATCCCGGGAGCGGAAAGACTTCCCTTAGGGGAAAAAAAGGACAGGTGTACACTCGCACACACACACACATATCCATCCGCACATACACAGACACAAGCAGACATATTTAAAGGCAAAGAGTTAAGGGCAGAGATGTCAGTCGAGGCGGAAGTACAGAGGCAAAGAAGTTGTTGAAAGACAGGTGAGGTATGAGCGGCGGGAAACTTGAAATTAGCGGAGGTTGAGGCCTGGCGGATATCGAGAAGAGAGGATATACTGAAGGGCGAGTTCCCATCTCCAGAGTTCGGATAGGTTGGTGTTGGTGGGAAGTATCCAGATAACTCGGACGGTGTAACACTGTGCCAAGATGTGCTGGCCGTGCATCAAGGCATGTTTAGCCACAGGGTGATCCTCATTACCAACAAACACTGTCTGCCTGTGTCCATTCATGCGAATGGACAGTTTGTTGCTGGTCATTCCCACATAGAAAGCATCACAGTGCAGGCAGGTCAGTTGGTAAATCACGTGGGTGCTTTCACATGTGGCTCTCCTTTTGATCGTGTACACCTTCCGGGTTACAGGACTGGAGTAGGTGGTGGTGGGAGGGTGCATAGGACAGGTTTTACACCGGGGGCGGTTGCAAGGGTAGGAGCCAGAGGGTAGGGGAGGTGGTTTGGGGATTTCATAGGGATGAACCAAGAGGTTACGAAGGTTAGGTGGACGGCGGAAAGACACTCTTGGTGGAAGAGTGTCTTTCCGCCGTCCACCTAACCTTCGTAACCTCTTGGTTTATCCCTATGAAATCCCCAAACTACCTCCCCTACCCTCTGGCTCCTACCCTTGCAACCGCCCCCGGTGTAAAACCTGTCCTATGCACCCTCCCACCACCACCTACTCCAGTCCTGTAACCCGGAAGGTGTACACGATCAAAGGGAGAGCCACATGTGAAAGCACCCACGTGATTTACCAACTGACCTGCCTGCAGTGTGATGCTTTCTATGTGGGAATGACCAGCAACAAACTGTCCATTCGCATGAATGGACACAGGCAGACAGTGTTTGTTGGTAATGAGGATCACCCTGTGGCTAAACATGCCTTGATGCACGGCCAGCACATCTTGGCACAGTGTTACACCGTCCGAGTTATCTGGATACTTCCCACCAACACCAACCTATCCGAACTCCGGAGATGGGAACTCGCCCTTCAGTATATCCTCTCTTCTCGATATCCGCCAGGCCTCAACCTCCGCTAATTTCAAGTTTCCCGCCGCTCATACCTCACCTGTCTTTCAACAACTTCTTTGCCTCTGTACTTCCGCCTCGACTGACATCTCTGCCCTTAACTCTTTGCCTTTAAATATGTCTGCTTGTGTCTGTGTATGTGCGGATGGATATGTGTGTGTGTGTGCGAGTGTACACCTGTCCTTTTTTTCCCCTAAGGGAAGTCTTTCCGCTCCCGGGATTGGAATGACTCCTTACCCTCTCCCTTAAAACCCACATCCTTTCATTTTTCCCTCTCCTTCCCTCTTTCCTGACGAAGCAACTGCCAGTTGCGAAAGCTCGTAATTCTGTGTGTGTGTTTGTGTGTTTTGTTCATGTGCCTGTCTGCCGGCACTTTCCCGCTTGGTAAGTCTTGAAATCTTTGTTTTTAATATATATATATATATATATATTTTTCCCTCTCCTTCCTTCCTTCCTGACGAAGCAACTGCCAGTTGCGAAAGCCGTAATTTTGTGTGTGTGTTTGTGTGTTTTGTTCATGTGCCTGTGTGCCGGCGCTTTCCCGCTTGGTAAGTCTTGGAATCTTTATTTTAATATATTTTTCCCATGTGGAAGTTTCTTTCTGTTTTATATATATATATATATATATATATATATATATATATATATATATATATATATATATATATATATATTACTGCAGACATATGTCTGCTTGTGTGTGTGTATGTGTGGATGGATGTGTGTGTGTGTGTGTGTGTGTGTGTGTGTGTGTGTGCGCGCGATTGTATACCTATCCTTTTTTCCCCCTAAGGTGAGTCTTTCCGCTTTTGGGATTGGAGTGACTCCTTGCCCTCTCCCCTAAAGCCCGCATCCTTTCGTCTTTCCTTTTCCTTCCCTCTTTCCTGACGAGGTGGCCGCCGGTTGCGAGAGCTCGAAATTCTGTGTGTGTGTTTTGTTCATTGTGCCCATCTGCCGGCGCTTTCCCGTTTGGTAAGTCTTGGAATCCTTGTTTTTAATATATTTTTCCCATGTGGAGGTTTCTTTCTGTTTTATATATATAAAATTGAAAGAAACTACCACATGGGAAAAATATATTAAAAACAAAGATTCCAAGACTTACCAAGTGGGAAAGTGCCGGTAGACAGGCACAATAAAATAACACACAAAATAACACACACTTTAACTAATACAGATCTGTGATCCAACTACAATATTTGTGGAGGTCAAAGAAATTGTGAACTTAGATGCCTGGATTCTGTTGTATACCTGTTTGCAATACTCACTACCTAAGAAAGTCTGCTGGTCACAATAAGGGTAATTGAGACACCCTTTATACTGAGTGCGTAAATACTGTAGAAGAATTACTTAATGTCAACCGTTAAATTTCCGATAATTTTTCTTAGTCAAATTCTTGGTCATAATATTAACATATGTACAAGTCTCTATCCTTCCTGTCCTCTGTGGTATGTCCACAACGAAGCATAAGATGAATCTGAATATAAGTCAACCCCCATTACTTTTAAGAATTTTCTTGTCAGAACTTTATTTTTAACATGTTTTGACCAATGAAAAATACAAACTGTTTTGTTGATATAAAGAATCTGCCTAAAAGAATAAACATTTACCTATTCTATACTTCTGCTGTTTTTTGGGTGCCTAGATTTTGATAACACTAGGAGAAATGAAACAAACAAAAAATAGTTTACATTTATCTTCACATCCTTTTTTGCCTGTCATCTGTGACATTACTATTTTTAATCATCATCATCTCTTGTATCATTATCCGGGATGATAGTTTCACCTAACCAATGAGAGACAAGAAAACAGGCAATGTATTTCTGTACACAAACTGCATTGAAATTTATAATCTTGGTTGTCACAAATATTTGGCTGTTACTTCTGAATATGTTGTGATTTCTGATGTTATGGTTATAGTGGACTCAAAACATAACTGTTTTTCCGAATATGTATCAGATTATGCATATGTATTGTTGTGAGAATATGACAATATTCCTTAGTCTCTTGATGCTTCCAGATATGTTGTCTGCCTGCTACTTTCTCATTCGCTGTGCACAACTAACAGCTGTCACATCCCCTTTCATTTCCATAAAATCTCACAGCAAGTGAGTGGTCTCATGTTTACAATACTTACAATATGCACAATTCGTAAAACAACAGACCAGCTCTTCATCAAGTCCAAAACAACTGATAATGACTAAGCATTTTCACGGTTATTACATGATTGCTTCTCTGTCCACAACAGATTACTATGCTTTGAATTGTTTCTTAACTGTCCTCTGTAAATGAGCTATCCAAAATAATGTTTGTACATGTCTTCAAAGCTGTTCATTTTTCATTTCCAGCACTGTAGTTACTGTTACTAATTTCTCACATATAAAATAAAGCATGCTCGTAATCAGATGAACTTATTTTCATAACTGTTGTAGGGGATTGGTTCTACCATTTAAAAAAAGTCATCTATATTTAAGATGATGTAATCTCATTTTTACAGCTTCATGTTTTTTACATATGGATTTTTATATTGCTTGACAGGAATCCAGATGCGCTTCCATTTCACATACCCCACAAGAAATCATCAAAGAAGGTGGCACATGAAGAATTGCTATCGGCAAAGCCATCAGTATCAGTGGTAAATATAACCAAAATTAATCGTAGTCTCAATGGTGAATTATTAGCCTACTGTAAGCTGAAGAAGAATTGAATTTTAGAGAAGGTTTGAAGAAACATATAGGTGTTGTAACTGGCAACTGAGAAAAACACCTGTGAGGAATAAGGGAAGAGGTATTGAAACAGTCCTTCCCTCTGCCTCTTACACCCCATGTCTGCTTTAGACTCCATTCTCTGTCAGAATTCAATAATTGCATAAAAGCATCAGTATGAATAAATTATTGATACAGCAGCTGATGATACCATGTACAATTTTTAACAGTGTGTGACTTCGGAATATATTAATTATCCAGACATTTTCCAACATAGTTGATGTATAAAAATGAAACTGTGGAGCAACACAATTTTGTTATTGATAACTGCATATGACAATGAGGGGAATTTCTCAACCAGTGTGCCTGAGTTCAACACTATTTAACGCCTGGGAGGGGGGGAATGTAGAGAGCAATTCAATTCTGTCCAAGGTTTAATGTGTCCCCACCCAATCAACCCATCACCCTCCCATGCACTTGCACAAAGACACAAAATTAAAACATTAACTGCCATCTCCACAAGATTGTCCATGTACCAAAGTACAATTTTGGTATGAAAGACAGCAACAAATACAGGCTTTGCCACAAGGGGACAGGGCAGTAGTATCTGCATGTGTCTATGTAACATTAAATATTGATAAATAGGAAATAAAATATGATATGTTTTGACAGAAAATCCAAACTATCCTTACATATTAGTCATGGAGTAAGCTTACATCATTACCCATTTGTTATTGAATGATTGCTTTATAAGATCTTTAATTAAATGAGATATGCAATAAACTGTAACTATATCTTGTGAGTGAGTTTTCTGACCCCTCTACCCTTGTAGGAAAATTTCCCTACCTAACTTACGAAATAAACTACAAAATTTCAAATAGGGCATGATAGGAACTACACAAAGATAAATATCCACACATGGTTAAGAAAAAACACATTTATTAAACTGCTATCAAGGAAAACCATGAGATGTTGATAACATTAACAGATGGAGAGAGTCACTCACCAATGTAGCAGCACTAGAGAACGCCATGGAACTGAATTTTTTTAATGCAAGACACAGAATTAATTGTATCTTGCAGAAGAAATAGTTTGGACAGGATTCAAAACAAAGACATGTGGCTAACACATGAGTGTGGTGGCAGATACAGATAGAGCTTGAAACTATGATGTGGATACTAACGTTCAATCTCTATGCAAAGTGTGTCACAACATGGCATTTTTGCTGTGGCGTGGTTGTGAGGCTGAAGTTCATGTTGAGATCATGAGGAAAAGAATAGGACTGAGAGCATGACTAGGTTGGCATAAGACTTGCTAGAACCAAGCTATTGTCAGGTAACATTGTGCAGGTATCCAGTTACACACAGAATCAACATCTTGGAGCAGAAGTAAGTCCTCACAGGGAGAAACTCGCTTCCCTAGCAGATGGCTGTAGTGAGCTAGGAATGTATGGAACTAATAAGACAGATGTGCAATGAAAGGCTAGCACACAATTCCCTCCTTTCCCTCCTGCAAGAACTAAGTGGTGACGGTGAATACTGGTACTGGTTGATGGGCGTGTTGTACCAGTGGTGAGGCCATGGGTGGTGACATCGATACTGCAGGTGCTGGTCATGTGATGGAAGTAGGCACTGGATGTCAGGACACTAGGTGTGAGGTGCGCAGGGTGGCCAGTAGTCAGTAGTGCCAGTTTACTACATGACATTGAATCGCAGTGTGGTATTGGCAGCAGGTGCAAGCACAAGTAAGCTAGTGACACCTGGGATGTGGGGTACCAAGTCGGGTTGGCCTAAGCCTGTGTCCATTGTTTGATGAGCAGGTGTAGGCAGGTGCTGGGCACAGTTACAGTGCTGGGCTGAAAAGGCAAGAGTGCAACAGCATTGCTGGCTGACTGCAAGAAAGAGTTGGCAGCCTGGTGGCTGCATTTTACAGTTGAAAGTGCATGCACCAAGTATTGTGAGCAAGAATTGCTGGTTCTTGTGGCATGAGGACAGATTGTGGCAGTTCAAGGGAATTGAGCTGCAAACACATGAAATAATGCTGTTGTGGAAGTGGCAGAGGCTGCAATGTGGCTTTGGTAGCGGGGGAGGAGGGGGTGGGGGAGGACTAACTAGCTGCCAAGAGTGACGGAAACAAAATAATGCATAGGACACAGGCTGCAGGAGATGTAGTGAGCATCCTGCATGTCGGGGGTGCTGATGCCTGTGTTGTTGACAGCTGGTGGGTTGCAGCTGCACCATCATAGCATGCTGTGCTTTTCATGGTGTCCTTGGATGTGGTGTGGTAGGCTAGCATTTCGTGCACTTCGGTAGTGGGGCTGCTTTGTGAGGTATCAGTGGTGGCAGTGTGTTGTTGCAGGGTTTGTATGGAGATTATAGTCCGACAGGTTGGTATGAGATTGGACTGCATATAGACAGGTTACAGCCTATCAGTCAAAATGCTGGTAGGGTGTGCCATGAAGAGATTCGCTTCAGGGCTTAGTGGGGGCCAGCGTAGTATGGGTGAAGGAGGGAGGGGACTGGTGAGTATTGATGTGCAATGTAATGTGAATGCATGAGGCGAGGTCAGCATGAATGAATGATCTGCATTTGCCCAGCGCTGGGGAGTGGTCATGCAAGCTGGTGATGAACTCAGGGAAGACCGTCATCCACAGGCAGATCGACAGGCACTAGGAAGTCTCTGGCATGGCAGGCGGCTGGCTATAAACAAGGTAAGTAGCTGACCTCTCAGATCGGTCTTGTGAGTGACACAGAGCCTGGGAAGTACAAATGGGACGATGGTGGGTCCCCAGCTTTTCTGTGGCAGATGAGGGTTGCCTTCACGGTGTGAGGAAGCTGTTCCACCATGCTGTTGGTAGCTGGATTGTAGCTCGATGTCAGGTGCAGGTCGTCCCCTTAGAGGTCTGTAAAATATAACTTTCTGTTTATATTACTTGAAAGAATGTTAAATCTTGTTAAATAGAGAGAATATTTTATAATCGAGATGACTTCTGTTGACAGTAAATAGTAACTTTTATAAGTTCAGTTAGCAACATGAGATTTACCTTTTGTAGTTACTGTAGCAATGTTCTGGAAGAAGTAATTCAGCAGTAAATATATCTTTTTTCGTTTGCATGATGGTTGGCATTTTAAAGAGCAGGGTGAAACTTTGCAAAGAAAAGTATTTTTTCTTGTTAGTGCCCAGAAGTGGGGTCAACTAATGCTGAAATATAGAATATCAGAGACTCGGAAAATCTAACTACTTTTTTTTCTTCTTCAATAATTCAGGTTATTATTTAGAAAAATTATTATGTACATTTACAAGTTTCATGGCAGACATCTTCTGGAAAATAAATATATATATATATATATATATATATATATATATATATATATATATATATATATATATATATATATATATATATATTAAAAATAAAGATTCCAAGACTTACCAAGCGGGAAAGCGCCGGCAGACAGGCACATGAACAAAACACACAAACACACACACAGAATTACAAGCTTTCGCAACTGGCAGTTGCTTCGTCAGGAAGGAAGGAAGGAGAGGGAAAAATGAAAGGGTGTGGGTTTTAAGGGAGAGGGTAAGGAGTCATTCCAATCCCGGGAGCGGAAAGACTTCCCTTAGGGGAAAAAAAGGACAGGTATACACTCGCACACACACACACACATGTGTGTGTGTGTGCGAGTGTATACCTGTCCTTTTTTTCCCCTAAGGGAAGTCTTTCCGCTCCCGGGATTGGAATGACTCCTTACCCTCTCCCTTAAAACCCACACCCTTTCATTTTTCCCTCTCCTTCCTTCCTTCCTGACGAAGCAACTGCCAGTTGCGAAAGCTTGTAATTCTGTGTGTGTGTTTGTGTGTTTTGTTCATGTGCCTGTCTGCCGGCGCTTTCCCGCTTGGTAAGTCTTGGAATCTTTATTTTTAATATATTTTTCCCATGTGGAAGTTTCTTTCTGTTTTACATATATATATATATATATATATATATATATATATATATATATATATATATATATATATATATATATATATATATATATAAATAAAAATGAAATTTGCCAGCTTATGGTGAAAATAGTTATCGGTAATAATGTTTAATATTTCCTGTTTAGAAATTAGAATTCTCATCAGCAGAGCAAATTGTCGCAGTAATTGTGATGAATAATATTTCATAAGACAAAAATAGTAATTACAATGGTAAGAAATAGAGATCACTAGAACTAAAATGTCTGACAAGATAGAATCTGATGCTTCGAGAGGCTAACAGAAAAGCGCTAGTATGGTAGAGAGCACAGAAACAGTCACGCATTAGTTGATAGTAGTAACAGAGATGTTAATGCCGCAGCAATCACAGTAAGCTTGGCAATAACACTCAGACAATCAGCGTTACATGATCGCTGCAGTTAACGCAAAATATATCTTTCCTTTGAAATAAATAATTAATTATTTCTACCTAGTCATGGGAGGTGTAATTTCACATCTGTCAGCATGCAAAAAAGAACAGTTGTAAATTGGTGCCTGCAGTCTGGTGTGACATGCCACGGCACTCAAAGTGGAAAATCCACGTGAAGTTGAAGGTGGCAGCTACTGTGCTTGGCATAGGCATTGCATCATGTGAGTGGGTGAACCTGTCCACCGGTAGCTGTCATAGAAATGTAGAAGACTGACAATGTTCACATGGATGTGGCTGAAGCAATGTATGACATCTGAGAAGGCAGCAATGGGGGCATGTTCGTAGTGGCTGATCTTGGTGCACTGACAGGTGAGGCAGGTGTTGGCCCAGGTCCTGCAATTCCTCCGAATACCTGGGGCTGGAGATAGCTGAGCAAGTTAGCATCTGCACTTGTCAACAGAGAAGCTGCCTTCCATTCATGGAAGCCATGACTCGGGCATGTTTTCTTTTGATCTGCATAGTAGCAGCATTCTTCAGATGGCTGTGGAAGAAGTTTAACATGCCAAGGGAGTGATGGAAGTCGTTGAATGTTGAATGCCTCTGGGCACGGAAAATTAAGGGTTGAACCTTGTCGGGCAGGAGGCGTGAGTCAGTTGTGGGGGTGATATGACCCAAGAATACCTCATCACTGGCACTGAGAACACACTTTGCTATGTAGTTGATGATATTGGCACCCTGGAAGCGTCCAAAAATACTGTAGAGATGCTTGTGGTGCTCATCGGGTGTCATGGAGAAAATGAGTATGTTGTCCAAGTAGGGAAACAGCAGGGCAAGCCTCACAACATGCCATCCACTTTGGCCAGTATTATGGAGGCCAGAGGTCACCAAGGCACTCTTGTAGAACCCAAACAGTATGATGGTGGCAGTCTTCTGGATCTCCTCAGGTGAACCGAAATCTGGCTGAAAGCCTTGGTGCAGTCGATCATGCTCAAGATCATAATCCCAACCAGCATTTTGTAGCTGGTTAGGAGTGACTTCGGGTACTGGCTTCCAATAATCACCATGTGGGTGCCAGGAGCCATCCATATTCATGGCAAGGTGAAGGGCGGCTGCCCACAAGCTCTTTGAAGGATTCACAATACTGGTGGTGAGCAGCTCATTAAACTTGGCCTTGGTGATCTTGGATTTGTGCAATGGTTGGGGAGGTTGGGGACATGATCAGCAGAAGACAAGTGGTGTCAATGTAGTGGACAGTTGAATGATAGACCTCCAAAGGCATGCTGGAGAGGTGTTTGAGAGTAGGAAATCATAGCAGAAAGTCAGCATGTGGGCCAGAATATGTCACCTACCTCACATTGTAGGAAACAGTGAAATGAATGGTGCACTTCATTGATCTCCCAGTATTGATGTCAGTAAGGTGCTGAGTGGCAAGTCATGGAGCAGTCAGTAGTACCCGATGAAGTCCACTCCGATAATGGGGTCAGTGACACTGGTGGCTGTAAAGGTCCAAGGGAGGTTTCGTTGTAGGCTGAGGTCAACACGATGATGTATTATGTATGTGGTGATGGTGTTCTTTGCAGTCATCAGGAGGAGTGCTGAATCAGTGCTAGGGGTCCCATATGAGCCACTTCATAAGATAGACAACTCAGGGCCAGGGGTGATCAGGAATGGGAGCATTGTGGTTGCACAGGCACAGGGAGACTGAATACCAGCCAGGCAGGCGTAATCCTAGTGGCTGTTGTCATTTGGGTGCCAAGAACAGGGCTCCCTGCAGTTTGCAGCATCTGGGCCAAACTCTTGTGGTACTAGCAGCGGCCAGCCATGTCATGAGAGGTATCAGCAGGATGACTAGAGCTGGGACAGTGGTAGCTGTCATTGCACTGGTTCGTGGGGCTGCAAGCATGGCAGCAGTTGGCATCAGTGCAGGCTACACTTCCCTGCCATGTTTTAGGTTGGTGCTGAGGGTGTCATATACTTGCATCTGCTGGTTGCTGTGGGCCAGTGTGGAGGAAGCAGCTGGTGACATTATTAGCAGTGCATCAAGCAGTGAGGGGGAGCTGGCAGAATGACAGCCAGCTGAGTGCGTCATGTGGGGTGAGGCTGGTGTGCAGCGACAGCATTCACAGGCAAGGTAGCCACCCTGTCAGTGAAGGCTGGTGGCACTGGTGAGGGAGAGTTCAGTGTGTGGTGCCACAGCTGTCTATCAGAGCTGGGTGGTGAGCCAGCCAGATGTCAGAGACTTTGGTAAAGGAAATGAGAGTACTGGAACTCCACACTAGTCGAGGGAAAGGAGGACCCAGGTGCACTGCTTTTCAGATGATGAAAGTTGTGTCATGAGGTAGTGTCGGAGTCTATTGTATCATTCGTTGGTTGGGGATGATGAGATGACATTGCGGAGCTCCGTTGCATATGTCAGCTTGAGCTGCCTGATCGCTTGGTGGTGTCTTGAATTGATGGCATACACTGAGGAAAACCGCATGCATGGGTCCCATGGATTGGTAGATGACACATGAGCCACAGCATGACTGGACCAACTGGTGGCAGAATGTGGGGAATTGGTAATGGATGCACCGAGGACAGGAGGAACAGCAGCACAATGGCATATTCAGGAGCCAGTGCAGGCATGGGCATGGAGTATGGTATTGGCACTGGGCCTGTTGTGGTCATATCAATGCAAGTTTCATGCACACGTTGGCGTTACAGCATTCCCATTCTGTGAGGCATGCAGTCAGGTTGGCTATGATGTGTGGCACTGGAATGGCAGCTGCATGCAGTGAGGCATTGTTTGGGTTGGTGGCAGAAACCATGGTCAGTAGTTTGCGGAAGGGACAATGAAACACTCACAATTGAAATAGCCCGTCATGCAAAGTACACTAGTGTCCACAGCACAAAAATGGAATTTGCTAGAGGTTGTGCACTAGCATAATGGTCAAAATGTGCACTAATGGGACAAGACAGCCAACAATATCCTAAAATTGAAAATTAAGTTAACTGAGTTTATTGTACGGTTACCAGTGTAGGGAAGTTTCTCTACCTAACTTACAATGTTAATTACTAAATTGTGCATAGGGCATGATGGGAACCGTCAAAAAATAACTGTCTACATGTTCGTAAGAAACAAAACATTTCTTCAACAACTGAACTACTACAAACAAAAATCATGAGATGGTCTATAAGTTATTAGATGTTGGAAAGATTCAATTAACAATGTAGTGGCACTATACAAAGACACGTCACAGTAATAATAGCGGACACCAGGCAAAGTCAGTACCTTGTTTCTGAGTATCATCCACATGACACCAAATTTTATTGACATGATGCATGGAATTAATTGCCTCTTACTGAAGCAATAGTCTGGAGTGGACCCAAACTAAAGACAAGCAGTGAACACATCAGTGTGCGGTAGTGATGGATGGAGCTCAGAGCTCAGATAGAACTCACATCAGCACTAATACTCACTGGTCAGAATTTACAGTGTCACAAGACACTTATTTACACACCGGGCTGTGCAGAGGTTGTAAGGACCGCATGGTGTGGGTGAGTCTTGAAAATTCACATGAGCGTCTCCATGCAAAGCACATCATCACATGGCATGTTCATTACAGCACATTTTCAGGTCCGAAGTTGATGCCAATGCCACAAAGAGAAGACCATGGCCGAGAGCAAGGCTAGTTCAGTGGAAGCCTTTGTAAAAACAGAGCTACTGTCCTCTATGGGTAGCCAGAGCCCATAGCAGCAGGTATCCTGCCACATGGAGGAATTTACAGCTTGGGGCAGAAGAGAACACATGAAAGAAGAAATGTGCAAACTAGGACTGTATGGAACTGCTAAGTCAGACATGTAGCAAAAGTCTACCACACTCTCATTACAACCATAAAAAGTACCAAAATTCAATTAAAATGTTGTTAAATAACCCAGTTCTATGCACATATTGTTTGTCTGTTGGGGATTATAAGTCTTCAGTTAATAAAAACACAAAATAAAGAGAGAGAGAATCAGTAAAATGTGTTTTGCACCTCACTTATTTCACATTGTTTTTTGTAAGTTCTTATTTCTCTTAGCACAGTCATTGTGGGTTAATGATTCCTTCATGCTGAAGCTGCAAAGAAGTGTCTGGCTTCCGTTTATCCATACATAAAATCAGTATTATATGAAGCAGGAATGTATTTTAACTTCATAATTATTTCATTCAAGATTTTTGCAGTTTTCAAAAATTAACACACCTTTTGACAAGAACTGTAGCTTCCAACCATTACCTCGTACAATATCTGCATTACAACTACATCAGAAGGGCCTCCTGCTGAAACAAAACATAGTCTCCCTGAATAAGAAAAATGATAGAACAGTTTCAAAACAAAGATATGATTGTGAGACTGACATAATCGATGTTCTTGAACAAAGAGTTACAGTTGATTAATATTACATGAAAGCAAAAAGAAATACAGTCTTCTGTTGATTTTATCTTCTTGAACAGTTATGGAAGATAATAGATATGATTATAATACTAAATTTAAATATCCTTAAGTGAACACAACTGTAAAGTACATTAGAGATACAAAAATAATTATGTTTCTTATAAAACACTTAATCTTATGCCATTCTTATTTTTCATCAATGTACATTTAAATCAAAATTCTAGAAAATACATGATTTGAAATTTCTACTTTTTTGGATCATTTTCTGAATTACTATGTATAGGGTTCTCCATTCCTCAACTAAAAGAGAGGTGTATTGAACAGTTCCATTACAGGACTAAGGTTGCAAGTAATTTTGTTGTTGGTAATAAAGAAAATGAGTTTCTTAAGTGATTCTGGAATCATTTTGAATTTTTGCAAATAATGCTGTCTAGATTGCTTTCAGTACCTTCTATTCATTACAAGAGTGACATATTTTGGTTACTGCAATCATCAGACTAACATAAGAGAGAGAAATGGAATATACATACACTACTGGCCATTAAAATTGCTACACCACAAAGATGATGTGCTACAGACACGAAATTTAACAGACTGGAAGAAGATGCTGTAATATGCAAATGATTAGCTTTTCAGAGAATTCATACAACGTTGGCGGTAGTGGCGACACCAATGTGCTCCCATGAGGAAAGTTTCCAACTGATTTCTCATACACAAACAGCAGTTTACCATCGTTGCCTGGTGAAACATTGTTGTGATGCTTTGTGTAAGGAGGAGAAATGCGTACCATCACATTTCCGACTTTGATGAAGGTAGGATTGTAGCCTGTCGCAATTGCGGTTTATTGTATCAAGACATTGGTGCTCGCGTTGGTCGAGATTCAATGACTATTAGCAGAATATGGAATTGGTGGGTTCAGAAGGGTAATACGGAACACCATGCTGGATCCCAACGGCCCCATATCACTAGCAGTCTAGATGACAGGGATCTTATCCGCATGACTGTAACGGATCGTGCCACGTCTCGATCCCTGAGTCAACAGATGGGGACATTTGCAAGACAACAACCATCTTCACGAACAGTTCGATGACATTTGCAGCAGCATGGACTATCAGCCCGGAGACCGTGGCTGCAGTTACCCTTGACGCTGCATCACAGGAAGGAGTGCCTGCGATGGTGTACCCAATGATGAACCTGAATGCATGAATGGCAAAACATCATTTTTTTGGATGATTTCAGGTTCTGTTTACAGCATCATGATGGTGGCATCCGTGTTTGGCAACATCGTAGTGAACGCACATCGGAAGCGTGTATTCGTCATCGCCATACTGGTGTATCACCCGGCGTGATGGTATGGGGTGCCATTGGTTACACATCTTGGTCACCTCTTGTTCGTATTGACAGCACTTTGAACAGTGGACGTTACATTTCAGATGTGTTACGACCCGTGGCTCTACCCTTCATTCTGTCCCTGTGAAACTCTACATTTCAGCAGGATAATGCACGACTGCATGTTGCAGGTCCTGTACGGGCCTTTCTGGATGCAGAAAATGTTTGACTGCTGCTCTGGCCAGCTCATTCCCCACATCTCTCACCAATTGAAAATGTCTGGTCAATGGTGGCCGAGCAACTGGCTCATCACAATACGCCAGTCACTACTCTTGATGAACTGTGGTATCATGTTGAAGCTGCATGGGTTACCGTACCTGTACATGCCATCCAAGTTCTGTTTTACTCAATGCCAGAGGTGGTCGTTCAAGGTACTGCTTTCTCAGGATGTATGCACCCAAATTGTGTGAAAATGAATCACATGTCAGTTCTAGTATAGTATATTTGTCCAATGAATACCCGTTTATCATCAGCATTCCTTCTTGGTGCAGCAATTTTAATGGCCAGTAGTGTATATGTTCTAACATTCTCACATATAAAAGACTCTCTGTATGTAGAAAAAAATCTGATGATTCGTTATAAGAATTAAAATATCAGAACTGGAGGTTTTATTCTAATCTGAAGTGAAAAGTTCATCAAGAGCTTTTTGTCCAAATAATTTTCTCCTTCCTGATGCATTTTGTCTGAGAACTCTTTCCTTTTCACCATCTAAAAGTTCACACACTGATGTGTTAAGATAAACTCAATAGCTCCCCATTATTTTTTTTGAGACAGAAGCATAGTCACAGCATTGCACATTATCACATAGTGATTACAGAAGCTCTTGCTAGAGTATGTCCACATGATCTGAACCATCCTAAACAATAACAATAAAAACAACAATGATCATGATTTATCTTTTTGTCTTTCTGCCCAGTTTTTTATCTAGCATGCACAGAATGTGGCACAGAGCATACAATTTGCACCAACTTCCTGGACTGATCATAAAATATCTTTGCTACTGTGCTCAGTGTCCAAGTAACCCATATAGTCTCACAGGTCCAAAATTTTCTCATCATTTCCACCACAGAAAATCACACTGTCTTTTACACAGTGCAAAACATATTACAACAAAGTATTTTATATTCTGGGCATCTGTAGGTGCTTGTTACACAGTGCAAAACATGTTACAACAAAGTATATATTAAAAACAAAGATTGCAAGACTTACCAAGCGGGAAAGCGCCGGCAGACAGGCACATTAACAAAACACACAAACACACACACAGAATTACTAGCTTTCGCAACGGATGGTTGCTTCTTCAGGAAGGAGAGGGAAAGACGAAAGGATGTGGGTTTTAAGGGAGAGGGTAAGGAGTCATTCCAATCCCGGGAGCGGAAAGACTTCCCTTAGGGGAAAAAAAGGACAGGTGTACACTCGCACACACATACACACACATATGTATGTATGTGTATGTGTGTGCGAGTGTACAAATACTAATGACTGAATTTAAAATAAAAATGTTTTTTATTTCTTTATGAGGTAATAAACGTGTAATACAACTACTATAATACTTATTTACAATGAACACATTACTGCACTGAAATTGTGCAAAAGTTATATATACAAATCAGTTGGTTTTACTGAGAAATTCATCAATGGACTTGAAGGAGTTGGCCACCAATAAATCCTATAGGTTTCTCTTAAACTGAATTTCATTGGTTGTTAAGCTTTTTATAGCTGCTGGCACGTTATTGAAAATGTCTGTTCCTGAATAATGCACACCTTTTTGTACAAGTCTAAGTGACTTTAAATCCTTGTGAACATTATTCTTATTTCTAGTATTGATTCCATGAATTGAGCTGTTGGTTTGAAAAAGTGATATATTTTTTATGACAAATTTAATTGAGGAATAAATATATTGGGAAGCAGTAGTTAGTATCCCTGGTTCCCTAAACAGGCTTCTGCAGCATGTTCTTGAGTTCACACTGCGTATAATTCTTACTGCACGTTTTTTTGCCTGGAAAACTTGAGCTTGGCTTGATTAATTACCCCAAAAAATAATCCCATATGACATTATGGAATGAAAGTAAGCATAGTATGCCAGCTTTTTCATTTTTATATCCCCTATGTTTGACACAATTCGCATTGCAAATAGAGATTTGTTAAGATGCTTCAGCAGTTCTGTGGCGTGCTCCTCCCATGTGAATTTATTATCAAGCTGTAATCCCAAGAATTTAACACTGTCCACTTCTTCTATCTGCTTGCCATCATATGTTAGGCATATACTCGTGGGACAGCCATTACAAGTTCTAAACTGCATGTAGTGTGTTTTTTCATAGTTTAATGACAAAGAATTGGCTAGAAACCAGTGATTAATGTCCACAAATATTTTATTAGTTGATCTTTCTAATACTAGACTTGATTTGCTATTTATTGCAATGTTTGTATCATCGGCAAACAAAGCATACTTAGCATCTGATAATGTTACTGATGAAAGGTCATTGATATACACAAGTGAAAGTAAGGGCCCCAAAATGGAACCTTGTGGGAACCCACATGTAATTAGTCCCAATTGGATGGTGCCTGATTGCTTGATACATGTCTCTTTCCTATTAACAGCCTTTGTGTCCTGCCAGAGATGTAGGATTTGAACCATTTTGCAGCATTTCCTGTTACACTATAATATTCTAATTTATTTAAAAGAATATTATGATTTACACAGTCAAATGCCTTTGACAGAGCACAAAATATACCAGTTGCCTGCAATTTTTTGTCTAATGAATTAAGCACATTTTCACTGTAAATGTAGATAGCCTCCTCAATATCAGAACCATTTAGAAATCTAAACTGTGACTTGGACAATATGCTATTTGAGATAAGATGGTTATAAAGCCGACTGTACATTACTTTTTCTAAAATTTTTGAGATTGCTGGAAACAGTGAAATTGGACGGAAATTTGATGCTATTTCTTTATCTCCCTTCTTTAACAGCGGCTTAACTTCAGCATATTTCAACCATTCAGGAAATATTCCACTGATAAACAACTGCTTACACAGATAGCTTAATATGTTACTTAGCTCAATCACATTCTTTAATTAACTTTGTTGATATTTCATAATGCCCACTAAATGTTTTTGATTTTAAAGATTTAATGATGGACACTATGTATGCTGTGATAGTGAGCGTCAAATTCATATTATGGAAGTTACTTGAAATGACTGGTCTGAGTTATTCCATAGCAGCATCTACCGAACCTGACAACCACATCCTTTCAGTAACAGTTATAAAATGTTTGTTAAAAAGTTCTGCATCACTATACATGTCTGTCATCAATGTATCATTTACTCTTAATGCTATTTGTTCCTCTTCATGTGTGGTTCTACTGGTCTCCTCCTTCGCTATGGTGGAGATGGATGGTCCATCTCAATATTCATTGGAGTTGGGGGAAGAAAGCTACTGAATGCGTAGGGTTCTAGCCCCTTGGCTCCAGGTTTTTGGTGAATTTGATTTAAATGAAATTGGACGGAAGTTTGATGCTATTTCTTTATCTCCCTTCTTTAACAGCGGCTTAACTTCAGCATATTTCAACCATTCAGGAAACATTCCACTGATAAACGACTGGTTACACAGATAGCTTAATATGTTACTTAGCTCAGAATCACATTCTTGTGCCCTTGCGGCCCAAGGTGTATTTCTGTGCGTATCATTGGTGATATCATCAGAAGCTGTAAAGACTCAGATTACAGTTTCAGACTTAAACTCAGCAAGTCGAACTGTTCGTACATATCCATGAAACACTCTATAACACACATCGGCATGGCTCCGCAACCTTAGACTGCAGTCTGATGATGTCATGACTCGAATATTGTTCATATACATGTGAACAGTACTCGGCTTGCTGACTTTGTTTGACTTTCAAACTGCTTTCTGAATCTTATTGCCTGTAACGATGTCTCCAGCATTAGGAGATTAAATGCTAGGTACATAAATATTCCGTGGACCCCGGCTCAATTTTCGTGAAGCAAAATTCCTCAAGGCCATGAAAGTCTGCATTAGCTCCAGATCTGTCAGGGGCCATTCCATGGGTGACCTTGCTAAGGCCAACTGCTAATGCCTGATGCTGCTGACCATTGTGGAGTGCACCTTTCTGAGCTTGATGCCATTATGAACCCGAGACTGCCTGCTGTGATGTCCTATTAATTGTTCTTTTACTTTTTATATTAACAATAATAATATTTTTATAACCACACAGACTTTTCAAAAACATCACTAGTTAGATGACCAATAATTGTTTTTCCAAAGAATAAGCTACAGATCAATTCAAAATTAATTACCAGTGACATGCAAGAATGACTAACCAATATCTCTCCAACAGCAGCATAGGTCTTCCTTCTTAGTTGACATCACAATGAAACATGTAATACAATATGCTAAAATAGAAAATGATTAGCAAAATAGGTTCAAACTAAAAAGTTATTTCTGAGTGAAGACTGGTTAATTTCACATATTTATTAGTAATTATTTATCATCACACAGTGGTTAAAATAACAAGCCCTGTGTCAGTAGCCCAATAAATAGCATAGGAAAATATACGCACTTATGCAATAACATGAGCAGACAAAATTCCATGTTGCGCAATAGTATGTTTGGACAAGAGAGTGTGTACATTAAGTAAATCTAGTGATAAAACAAATGCTAGGGAGACGTATTTATACCACAAACTTAGTATCTTCATCAACATGAATTATATCCATTATAACAGAGGTGAAGTAATCAAGCAAAAATTACATAAATTTACATCAAAATAGGTACTACACTACTAGGATGTAATCTGATGCCTGGAGCTGGGAACATGTGATTCCCTGGATTGGTCAGATGCAGTTGGTTGCACCACCTGTGTATGACATTGATTGTGATGATGGCAGCATTGATCATCTAGAAACATCATGACATGTTTGGCAGCCATATACCTTGTTCACCACAGCATGCACTGAATAGGTGCACACAAATCATTGTACTTGTATAAGAAACAGAAGAGACTCTGTGATTGGTGTCTATGTAAGACTTCCACTGGATTTTTATCAGCGATGAGCATAACATACAGCTGTAAAAAAATTGTGGCAGTTCTTTGTTATAAACGGTCTCCTGCATAATTTTTCATCTGAGACCTGAAACTTCTTAGTAACTCTTCTGCCTCTGCCAACTCAAAAAATCTTTTCTGTTGATCTCCAATTTGACAAAACTAATAAAAAATTTATCCTTATAAATCAGTAGCCAACTCAAACAATCTTTGCAGTCACTCTCCAATTTTTTGCAAACAACTAATAAAAATTTATCCTATAATAAATGAATAGCCAACTAAAGAAATTCATCATTGCCGATCTTTGCTCCTTTTGTAGGAGAGAAGGTTGGAAAGGATATAGGGGGATCAGAAAGTCAGAGTTAATTAATTTTATAACTAGCAACTCATTCAAAAAGGCTCTGGGAAAAACTGCCTTATTCTGAAATTGAAAGTATTGATGACATTTTCAGAAGTGTTGAGGATAAACGATTGAAAGACGTATTTCCATTTCATAACAATGTGTTCGAGAGACAAGATATAGAATTACAGTTAACCAATATCTAGTTAATAAAGCATTTTGAGAGAGATTGAAAACAAATTTTGAGAACAATCTAAACTTGCTTGACCCAGAATTCTTCTTGAATGCATCAAATCCAAAAATCATGGAAACCGTGAATAATCAATTAAGATTCATAAAGGAGTAAAGATTAATTACATCCTCTTCTTCGAATATCAGATGGAAGAAGGTCGAAAAATGATGGAGTTCAGGTTTCAAACACCATACTACACAATCATTACAGAGAATGATTTAAAAATTAAACAGTTCAAGCATAGAAAGCAAGCTTTTACAGCAATAATAATTAATTTTCAAACTTGTACAAAAGTGTACGAAAAACCAGTTGAATATTTTTGAATGAATGATGTTAGACATTTAATCGATAGATTAATAGTAATTCATGGAGAATAATTAGCTGGAAATAACAAATTATCATATGAAAAAGAGGGAATAATGCAAATGTTGGCAAGTAAATTTAGTGATTTCATCATCAAGAATCCAAAAGAAATTCCATATTTGATCAGAATTTTGAATAATCTTCCTCACACATTTTGGCCGGCCGCGGTGGTCTCTCGTTTCTAGGCACGCAGTCCGGAACCATGCGACTGCTACGGTCGCACGTTCGAATCCTGCCTCGGGCATGAATGTGTGAGATGTCCTTAGGTTAGTTAGGTTTAAGTAGTTCTAAGTTCTAGGGTACTAATGACCACAGCAGTCCCATAGTGCTCAGAGCCATTTGAACCATGACACATTTTGGGAAAGTGAAAAACATTGTAAAGGATTAGTAAATTGTGCTTTAAATAATTTACTAATGTCAGAAATGCATCTACCAGGATACAGAGTTTGTGTGCCTTTCACTAAGCTAGAAGAAAGATTAGTATGTGGAGATCAAGGAATAAATCCATTAGACAAAGCTTGCAAACAGCATGACATACCTATATTGATTATAAAGATTTACAAAAAGACAAGAAGCTGATAAAGAACCTCAGTTATCTGCAAAAGAAAGAATGCATGCAAGTGATGCTTCATTAGGAGAAAATTTAGCAGTGACTGCAGTTAGAGGAATAATAGATGGAAAACAAAATTAGGAATGAGGTAAGGTGACAATGGTTGGAAAGTTTGATAATAAACGTAAATTTTACAATGTACATATGGTAATGTATCTATTTTATTTTCCAAGACATATCTCTTGTTGCCTTTTGACTCAGCACTTTCTTATTGACTTCAACTGTACAGATTTTATGTTTTCACTTTGAATCAGGTTCATTGTTCTATATTTTTCAGTATTGTTGAACAGACTGTCCTGGTAGTCTTGAAGACATATATTGTTCTTTATTACACATTTTTCACACATTTTGATTTTTCTCTTCCTTCTCACCAATGCTATAGACATACAACCACAGAATTCTTCCATTACTTTTCCATTGCATTTGTCTTTCATTTTTCCGAAAACTTTCTTGTTTACTTGAGGAATGTTGTATATATTGTCCTTTGGATAACCACTTGTATCAAAGCAATCAGTCAGTAATTTCATGTCTTCAGAGAAATCTTCAGTTTTTGTATTGTAAATGATTGAATCGGTATCTGTATATGGAATTTCAATATTTTCTCCATATTTTGGCTTCGTAACTCTATAGTGAAAATCATGCATTAGTTCTTTACGTAGATTGAGTATGCTCATACCAAACTGAAAACAAGGCAACAAAGTTAGTCCTTTAAAGTTTGTTTTTGCAATGAGTTTTTCACATTTCTTTGCACCTGAAACAAATTTTATGTCTACTTTGTTTCTTATTTTTTTCCATTAACTTGCCAAAGACTGTGTTATTCAACAGCTTATAGAAATCTTTCTCAAAGTCATTTGTAGCCTTGGTCCTCATCTGTGTATTCAGATCTATGTATTTCTTTAGCCAATCAGACTGCTTAAATTTTAAAACTCTGTGTATTTTTGTTATCTTCATTCCAAGAGAGAGGTACTGTTTGAGGTTTCTATAATGAGCCACATATTTCTGTTTGTTATTCAGTGTTGTTAGCAATTTGCTTTCATTAGTGTTAGGTACAATTTTATTTTCGGGAGCTAATGGTAAATTTTTATGTAAATCATGCAATTTTTTCTGATGTTCAAGATATACTTTGAATATGTATCCCTCTCAAGAAGTGTTTGACATCTCACCTATTTTTTCAGAATCAAAGCTTTTTGGATTGTCCCATTGCTGCATATGGTAAATATTGACTCATTGCACAAAGCCATACAGATTGTTTGCATATAAATAAGCTAAATAATTTGATATGTTAGTTACATCAAAATCCTTCAGATATTTGTTGTTTGCCTTGACATATGTCTTGCAACACCGTGATACTCCTCCCCATTCCATTTTCAAGCATCAGAATCATATCGTAATTGTATATTAAATCAAGTGGTTGTCATTTTTAACATTGAATCCTATGGCAGACCAGGAGCTGTAAAATACCAAGAAGGATAAAGATCGTAGACTTTTATATAAGCTTTTCTGAAATTTTTGAAGACATTAGCTAGCAACAGCACACCAGTTTTCAGATACAACTCATGATGTCCACCAAGATTTTTCATATCAAATTTGTTCCATCTTTTTTTTTCTTTTTTTTTTCTCTCTCTCCTTTTTTTTTGTGTGTGTGTATGTGTGTGTGTGTGTGTGTGTGTGTGTGTGTGTGTGTGTGTGTGTGTTCCTCCAATGCTTATAATCGTTGTGACTTATGTCACTATTGTTGAGCCTTTTAAGGAATTCCTTCTTTGGTGGAAGTCATGTTTGATCAAATTTCTTCCAACTGTCCATGTAATCATAGGGATAAACTCCTTTTCTGATCACTAAACCTTCTGTAAAAACTTTGTAATGTTTTACATTTTTTCTTTCTTCAGATTTTAGGAAAGTTTATCGAGCAAGGAGGCCATGACTCTAAATGTGTCAATAAATCTCATGTTCAGATTTTCTGTCTTCTTGCTGAAGCTGATATACTTCTCTTCATTGAGGATTAAAACTCTCTCTTTTCTGTCATAACCAAGTTCTCTCACAAAGAGGAGAGAATCATATCCAGATAAATTATGCAAATAAATAGACACTAAGCTAGGATACTTTAGTTGCAAATTACAATTATTGCACAATGAGGCAATGTATTTACCAGTTGATGATCATGGTGGTGGACTTTTTTGGTCATGTTGCTCCTGTATGCCTTGATTGTTCTGAGGTGCAAGTGACAGAATTGACACATAGCACAAGCAGGTACAAACTGGTCTCTGTCTTAGCTCGGACATGCTAGCTGCTTTGTTCTCAATGGTTGTGGATTAATTGTACCCTTTAATCCTTTCCTGTTATGACCGAGTTTGCTACAAGTGCCTTTGCTGGTAGGGCCACAGATCCTAGTGCTGGCTATCCAGATAATATCTGAACTAACAGAAAAATATCTATTTTGGTATCATTCTCCATTTCCATATCTATTTCCATACCATCACATACCATAGTTATTCAGTTCTGAAATATATAATCAGTATAATTAATTTTCATTTTAATATTTAATTATTAAGTGGCCAGTTGGTAGTTGTAGTTGATCCAGACTCATGAACTGGCAATAATTTTGTAGTTTGATAGATGTTAATTTCATTTATTGTTTGCATACCCCCTAGAATTTTAATATTATCATTTCCCTCATTTGTGATATTTGTTGCTATATTTTTCCATAATCTTTAGTTTCCTGATTTTTCATATTAAATCAGCGGGTAGTGAGCAGGACAGCAGAAGAGATATGCCAGTATCTTAAGTAAGATGCCTCTGACCGGTTGTCTGTTTTTATATTACTTTCAGTTTTGTTTCAGGCCTGGCTGTTTACAATGTCTTGCTTTCCTCTTTGTTAACTCTAGCAGGGTTTTTTATGCTACATGAACTGCCTATAAGTATCATTAACAGATTTTCAGTTGAAATTTGTGAGCAATTTTATTCTTCTGAAAGTTTCTCAATTGGTACGGTTATCCTAAATGCCATGAGCTTCTGTATATTTAAGTGCTACTGCCATTCCTATAATTTCTATATAAAAGCAGCCCCAGCAGGTTCCTTGACTGTGTGTTTAATAATTATAGAAATAGTGTCAAAGGCAATTTCAGTTTTCAGCCACTTATGAAACATTTAATGTAAATACAGTCCAAATCACAAATTTTGATTGGTATATTATCTGTTTCAGTTGCTTTTAGTCCCATCAAAAGTGTGAATAATTGTTACATAGATCATAAGAACTTACAAAAGAAACAATAACAGTTTTAAGAAGATAAATGTACAGGCTTATCATGGTGATTATCTAATGTACAGCTCATGCAGCACCTGTCATCTAGTTATTTGTCATACATAAGAGATAATATTTGTGTCATTTACATTATTTATGCAGAAGAGCTCTGGTGCGTTGCCTGCGATTGAGTGCACTCGGTTGAAGCTGGTAGAAGCGCAATTGGATGGGTGAGTGTGGGGACAGCAGCAGTGGTAGGGGTTGTGGACTGCCAGTCAACACATTGTAGCGGAAATACTGTGCTCTGGACGGGAAGTGCCATTATAAACTGGAGCCTACCTTCATGTTGGTCTAATTATTAAGTGGAGCCCTCCATGCCCAGGCATACATGGCAATCATTAAAAGAAATGTGTAATGTGTTCACTAATGTTGTTCCAAAACCCATAGCAATTCTTGTTTCACCGGTTGTCAATGGCACTTAAAAATTTCATTGTTTCATTGAAACACAGTAAATAATGATGTTCCATGTAATAACCATATGGCAAAGTCCTTTCCTTTTTTGCTTGCTGTCATTTACCAAAATCTTGTTTGGATATCTCAAATGATTTGAGGACTGCTATGGATATTTCATTCTGGCTGTATCACTGATGAACACAACTGCAAATGAGTGCATGACATGAAATCAATTTTCTCAAGATTGGTGACAGGTATATAGACCTCCACCCAAGGCAAAAGAAAAACTGAATACATTGGCTAAATTTCATACGCAGCAACATATAATGCAATATGCACTAAACACAAAATCATAGTGGCCCTTATTTTTCATTCCAAACTTTTTTGAATCTTGCACAATGTCTTACTTAAATCTAAATATCCCAATAACTATGTCATTAATGAAATGATGGGCATTTCATCATGAAGCTGACATATAAAGATATAAATAATGAAAAATGATTTTTTTTCCAAATAGTTTCTGTAAAATTGCTTGAGAAAGATTGTGGGGAATGCATGATTCTGTCAGCAAAGCATCTCATTAACTGACCTGAAATGGGCACATGATGGTGACCTGCTCTCCCAGACAAATGAATGAACTGCCCCTACACTTTGGATGTAAATCAGTCAGTTTGTATTGGCCACCGTATCCTGTGTAGACTTTTTTTCTAAAGACTGCACAGAATGTTTGTTTGAGTAACTAAACTACTTGATGAAACAGTGTTGTAAATTATAAATGTCTGATCAGCACAGTTTAATTATGAACAGTATATTTTTTGGGATACAGTTTTACTTCATAACATAAACAAACTTCAAGGAGATTGTATAAAAACAACAATGTTTAAGAAAATATCAAGGCATAACACTTTCCAGTGAATGCTAAAACATTTTTCCTTTTACCACAACACTTCCTCCAAAAGGGAAATGGCTCAAATAGCTCTGAGTACTATGGAACTTAACTTCTGAGGTCCTCAGTCCTATAGAACTTAGAACTACTTAAACCTAACTAACCTAAGAACACCACACACATCCATGTCCGAGGCAGGATTCAAACCTGCAACTGTAGCAGTCACGCGGTTCCAGACTGAAGCGCCTAGAACTGCTCAGCCACAATGACCAGCACTCAAAAAGGGAAAATAAAAATCAGTCAGATAAACATATAATGAGTTACTGCTTAAATTCCTGCACACCAATCTCTGCCCGCAACAAATTAAAGAGAACTCACTCAGGTGGCTTTGTCGTAAGGTCAGTAACTAGTATTTTCCACCAGTATGTTCCAACAGAATTTCACCACTCAGAAATCTTTCACAAAAATGAAAATGTTGGACCACAATATGTTTTGATCGACAGTGATTTTCAAGGTTTTTTGATCATTTCAATGAACTGGTATTGCTAGTATAAATTTTTGGAGATCGCATTTCAACCAGTTTGCTTAATAAACAATGTAACCAAATTATTCTTTGGCTCCTTCACTTGCTGAAATAAGTTTTGCCTCAGTTGTAGATGTAGCCACAACCTTCTGCTGCTGACTTGCTCATGATACTGCCACAATGGTGGTTATTGAACATCTTGTCTGCTTGGCCCAAGCAAAGTCAGCATCACTGTAAATTCTCAAATTTTCTTCCCTATCATAGATAATGCCGTAGTGAAATGTACCTTTCAGATACTGAGATATGTGGTTCACTTGATTTCAGTCTTCTATGATTGGTTTTTTCATAGCTCAGGCAGTTTTTTTGCTGCTAAAATGATTTGTTGGATGAATTGCTATTGAGATTTTTTTTCTTCTTCTGCAGATGATTTGTTGGATGAATTGCTATTGAGAGATACATAAGACATCCAACTACAATGTGACAGGGAACAGAGGGTGAAACTTCTTCATTTTGATCATTGTCTTAATATCTAATGGGAACTGTTTGCATCTTCATAACCAGTTCCCTGCTGAATATACCCTTTAGCAATTAACTGGGCTTTGAAGCGAGTGCTTAAATCAGCTGCTACTTTTAATGTAGAATCCATCAAATTCGCAATACTTTTGACACTCATAAGACATTCAACTAACACCTACATGTTGTTTCTTGTTAGTGCTTCTGTTTCTTCATTAATAGCTTGCATCCATTTTTCCTTTTAATTTGACAGTTTGGATCCTTATGTTTGCCAACACTAACTTTTGTTAGTGTAAGAACCCACTAATTTCTATCCAGGCTGGTTTTCTTCGTTGTCTTCTGCTCTCCAATTTATCTTTGCCAAAAGGGTCATGTGTATTAGTTTTCATGAATTCAGTTGATTCTATATCGTTGTCACCTGATACTTTACTTTCTCCAGAATCAAGTGCATTAAATTTTTCTTCGCTTTTTTGTCCAAAAGCAGAATGCCAAGGAAAGTCAAATTTTCTCTTGTTTTCATCTCAAAATTCCTTTTTTCCTTCAGTCCTTTCACACTGGTTGCCATGTTCTAACATTTTTAAGGACAAGAATGTGTGAAGTTGGATTCCAACCTTCCCACTTCTTCTACATGAGTCAACTTACTTGTGAATGCGCAGCCGATCTTCTTTGCTGGTTAGACAGCTACTGGAATCTCTAAATACTTCTTCTCTGAAGAATGATGCTAGTTAAAGGAATACATAAGACTCTCTATTTACTCATGAAATAAGTAGGTGCTCGAGGAATACTTTTAGTTCACTGTCAGTATATTTCAACTTCCACAAAGAACAAAATTATCATTTCTCACATAAATATTTGACTTCTTGTAAGTCACCCGTGTCATCTCACATTAGACGCAATTAAGATACATTTACAACAGAGTTGGTTTAATAACCACAGAAATCATAAATATTTCTTGCCTCTAGCAAGTCTGTGTTAAGAGTTACTTAAAAGTCTTTCTCAACTCAATTGTTCTTTTGTCGCCAACAGTAGTCACCATTACAAAACAGCACAGAAGTTCCTTGGTTCTTCCATGTGCTTTCACTATGACTTCCATGGATCGACCGACAAATACTTTTCGGTGCCGTTTGACTGCCTTGTCTACAGTCTTCTCACAACAAACTTCAGACCTGGACACACAGACAGGTGATGCGCTGTAGATAGGGTTCCTTTTCCCCACTCACATCTAAAATGTCATGTGTTTGAGACAGTAGAAGGCTGAGTGATTCTAGAATTTACGCAGAAATTCTGGAATCACTACATATCCTATCCCCCCCCCCCCCCAGTCTGAAACACGTGATATTTTATACATAATCGCTATGTACATTAATGTCAAACATAATAACAATTCGCATTTTAGCAGTATACATTTCTTTTCTTTCGATAGTCATGAATAGCCTTTTGCCTACTATTTAGCTATTCTTTTCTCTTTTTACTTTGCTAACAAAACGTGAGCATTTCACTCAAGGTTTTAGTCAACTCTTTTAATATATAGGAATTGTGGGGGCTATATTGTCATTTTCTTTTTTTTTCTGCTATCTTTCCCATCATAAACTTCAGGTGCTCATGACACATGAGTAATCTACTTTTTGTTCTCACCTTTTGTACTATCTTTCGTAAGTATGTACTCATTCATTATCTGTTGCAGTTTGGAGGAACTCTGGTCAACATGAAAGTGTTCCTTTTGATACCCGTAAACTTACAGAACACATAATAATGCTCGTTGAGCATAGAATTCATACTTTCCAGAATAATTCCTATAAAATGTGTGTTTTCTGTCATGATACTGTCCCCTTCTGCTAGGATCAGTACCTATACCTTGCCTGTGTGTTGACCATATGAGTGTACTTCCACTTTCCATTCTGGTAGGTACACCCCTTTGTAAAACATTCCTATTTTTTAGGCCACAGGTCGTCCTATCTCCATATAGGTACGCCCTCCCTATATACTTAGCAAATGCCAGGTACGCCCCCCTTATCCTTTCTGAGTAGGCCTCATGGTTCATTACCTCAGTATATATTTCTATGTATACTATAATTAAGTATTTTCTGGTGAAGCTTCAAATCTACTCTACACGTTGAATATACTTCTTAATACTTCATTTAATTCCTAGAGTACTCCTCTACTTCTCAACTTCTACACTCTTACTAGATTCTATGTCTACCTATAATTCAAGTCCTACTATCCTACAATTCATCAGAGTATTTATTAAACTGATTAAAATGATTATCACAATTAATTCCTCCCTGGCTTATGTGTATATATAACCCAAGGTTGCTTCATCAGGAAAGAGGGAAGGAGGAAAGACGAAAGGATGTGGGTTTTCAGGGAGAGGGTAAGGAGTTATTCCAATCCCGGGAGTGGAAAGATTTACCTTAGGGGGGGAAAAGGACAGGTATACACTCGCGCGCACACACACACACATATCCATCTGCACATATACAGACACAGGCAGGCATATGTGAATGCAAAGAGGTTAGGTGGAGATGTCAGTCAAGACGGAAGTACAGAGGCAAAGATGTTGTTGAATGACAGGTGAGGTTCGAGTAGCAGCAACTTGAAATTACCGGAGGATGAGGCCTGGTGGGTAACAGGAAGAGAGAATATATTGAAGGGCAAGTTCCCATCTCTGGAGTTCTGATAGGTTGGTGTCAGTGGGAAGTAACCAGACAACCCGGATGGCGTAACACTGTGCCAAGATGTGCTGGCCGTGCACCAAGGCAGGTTTAGCCACAGGGTGTTCCTCATTACCAACAAACAATCTGCCTGTGTCCATTCATGCGAATGGACAGTTTGTTGCTGGTCATTCCCACATAAAAGGCTTCACAGTGGAGGCATGTCAGTTGGTAAATTATTTGGGTGCTTTCACATGTGGCTCTGCCTTTGATCGTGTACACCTTCTGGGTTACAGGACTGGGGTAGGTAGTGGTGGGAGGGTGCATGGAACAGGTCTTACACCGGGGGCCGTTACAAGGGTAGGAGCCAGAAGGTAGGGAAGGTGGTGAAGGTGGTTTGGGGATTTGATAGGGATGAACCAAGAGGTTAAGGTTAGGTCAATGGCAGAAAGACACCCTTGGTGGAGTGGGGACGATTTCATGAAGGATGGATCTCATTTCAGGGCAGAATTTGAGGAAGTCATATCCCTGCTGTAGAGCCACATTCAGAGTCTGACCCAGTCCCGGGAAGTATGCTGTCCTCTTTACTCATGAAATAAGTAGGTACTCGAGGAATATTTTTAGTTCACTCTCAGTATATTTCAACTTCCACAAAGAACAAAATTATCATTTCTCACATAAATATTTGACTTCTTATAAGTCACCCGTGTCGTCTCACATTAGACACAATTAAGATACATTTACAACAGAGTTGGTTTAATAGCCACAGAAATCATAAACATGTCTTGCCTCTAGCAAGTCTGTGTTAAGAGTTACTTAAAAGTCTTCCTCAACTGCGCTCAACTCACCATTACAAAACAGCACAAAAGTTCCTTGGTTCTTCCTTGTGCTTTCACTATGACTTCCATGGATCGACCGGCAAGTACTTGTCGGTGCCTTTTGACTGCTGTGTCTGCAATCTTCTCACAACAAACTTCAGACCTGCACACACAGACAGGTGATGCACAGTAAATAGGGTTCCTTTTCCCCACTCACATCTAAAATATCGTGTGTTTGAGAAGGCTGTTTGGAAGGCTGAGTGGTTCTAGAATTTATGCAGAAATTCTCGAATCATTACAGCAATACGTTGACATTCATGGGGCATTCAACTAACACCTACATATTGTTTTTCGTTAGTGCTTCTATTGTTTCATTAATAGCTTTTCCTTTTCATTTGACTGCAATATGTCAGTAAAACAGTTTGGATCCTTATGTTTGCCAACACTAACTTTTGTTAGCATAAGAACTCTCCAGTTTCTGTCCAGGCTGGTTTTCTTCATTGCCTTCTGCACTCCAATTTATCTTCATCAGAAAAGTCATGTGTTTCAGTTTTCAGGAATTCAGTTGATTCTCTATCATTGTCACCTGACACTTGACTTCCTCCAGAATTAATTGCAGAAGATTTTTCTTCGCTTTGACTTCCTCCAGAAGCAGAATGCCAAGGAAAGGCAAATTTGATATGATCACTATGTAAACTACCAACTATTTCTATTTTTACCTCATGACTGAAGACGACTTTCTTCTTGGAGGTAATCCAGACTCTAAATCTGTCTTTGTCATTTGTCTTTGTCAACAAGTTGACCGACAACAGCCTTACTATCAAACTTTGAATGAAAATGTTTGTTGACATGAACATAGGAACGAGTACCAAATACCGTGTGGTGATCAAGTTTTCCTACTGGTCGATTGTACCACAGGTCATAAGGAAATTTCTTTGGAACAAAGACTTCCACTATGATTTAAAACATAGACTGCTGTAGTGCAAGCTTCTGCCCACAGTCCTCTTGGTAGTTTGCTTACATTCAGCATTGAACATGCAGCTCTAGAAATTATTCTGTTTTCGCTTTTGGCCCAACTATTGTGTTCAGGAATGTACGATGGAGGAAGCAGTAATTCTGGTCCTTTATCTGGAGCAATTCCTTAACTCTGTTGTTATTAAATTTTTTACCTTGATCACATCTAAACTGGTTGAGAACATGACCTTTGGTTTGAGTTTCATTTAAAAGTTGTTTAAGCGTATTGTACTCTTCATTTTTGTACTTCAAAAAGAAAATTTGACAAAATTTACTGAAATTATCCTTAAAACATACATAGTATTGAGCACCTCCAAATGACTCTGTAGTCATTGGTCCAGTGAATCTGCGTTGGTGAAGTGATTTGCACATTATCTGAATGGTAGTCTGTGTAAATTTTCTAATGCACAACCATTACAAAGTTTCTCCTTACAACCTTCTACACTGATGTTAAGTTTCTTTAAGATGTTCTTGACACATTGTTTATTCTGGTGACCGAATCTTTTGTGGAACATATATAATGCTTTAGAAGATGTCACTGAGTTCACTTGATTACCTTTTTTTGGCCTAACAACACACATATTCAACACATACTGCTCATTTTGCACATGCCCTGTCATGATAAAGTGGCCACTGGCTTTTTCCTGAATCATAACACTTGCTGTCAAATGGTATATCATAGCTGTTACATGAGGCTGCTCTGGCTGATCAGGCATTTTGGTGCACTTTGAGGCATCGGAGTGTCCACTGAAAGGTGTAAAGTAAATCCTAGGGCCCTGGGTGTGACCTATCAGCATATCTTCCATTACCTAGAGCACAGCAGCTCAAAGTGAAAGGTGCTATTGCAGTCAGGAGCTGCTCTCTGCTACCCAGTGACTTAGTTGTTTACATTTATTGCATGGAAATTTTTGTTTTGGTTGCTCTTTCGACATCTTCCTTTTCCTGTGTGTTAGAAACAACAAATGCAGTTACATCCATTGCATTTTGTTCACATAGTTCAGTGCCACAAAGGTTTTCAATAAGTAAGTTTAGACTCTGATTTTCTGCTGCATTGTCTCCCAGAGATCTTTAAAATTTATAATTTTCCTTTCCTAATGTAGATAAAATTTGACCATTTCATATTCTTTCAGGCCCTGTGTTCTCTTCATGTTTTGTTAATGCATCATTTAGATCTACAAATAACTTATGTTTCATCACTTTTGACCTGAAAAAAGTTTTCAAGAACATGTTCAAATGTTGCATGCTGCTATGTTTAAATCTGGCCCATAGTATATTTCTTTAGCATTTTCACGCTTCAACACAAGTTCAGCAACTAGTTTGCTTAGCGCACTTGCTGTTACACTTGCTGCTTTCACGTCATTATTTTGCCATTCTGCATATGCTGCCTTCTGTTTAGTAGTAGGATCCAGAGGCAACACAACGGGTTGCGTGTACCGGCCCGTAACCTGTTGTAAATTATAAAGTCTAATCAACACAGTTTTAGTTATGATTGGTATATTTTTTTAGGATGCAGATTTTCTTCTTAGCTTAAATGAACTTCTTTAGAGGTTATATAAAAACAAGAGTATTTCAGAAAATATTAAGGAATAACACTTTTCAGTAAATGCTAAAACATTTTTCCATTTATGACAACAAATAGATTCTGTAAGTAAAAATGAATATTACACCATTAGTATTCCATACCACCCCATCAGTGCACATGTGACACATAACACCTTATTAACTTGTGACAGAGACATTTCCAAAGGATGTTAGCATCATAAAGGGCTACATTAAACTGCAACTTGCCTGTCATTAAGAAAATGGTTCAAAAAATAAGTGGCACAAATTTTAATTTAATGTCAAACCTAAGAGAATAGCAGATATAAAAAAGAGATTGGAATTTAATAATAAATTAGCTTCTAAGAACTCTTTATGTTAAACTCAATAATCCCATTAAAGAAAGAGCCAAAATACCTCTTTAGATTGCTTCTGCAAGGAGCTACTTATAATATGTTTAGAAGTAGTATGTTTCAGCTTACATTATATGTTTTACTTTCTTCTTCTTCTTCTTCTTCTTGTTGGGCTTACCCCTATCTTCATTGTGTTGGTATGCTATTCTGAATTTGCCAGTGTTAGTGATAGAGGGTCGCTGGATGGCCTTTCTGCCACTACCCTATCCCCCTACCCCCAAGACTGAATTTGTGTACCCCATACAGATGCATATGGAAAAGTGAGAACAGTTTCAAAATGTTAGCGTAACCAAGGTCAGATGTGTGTGTCAGTATGGTATTTGCCTACTTGGATGTGGGAAAGTGGCCAAAAACCACATCCAGGCAGAATTGCACACCAGACCTTGTCGTTAAGCCATTGAGCAGATTCAATCTGAGGCCAGAGCAGCTCCCAGAATCCTGGGAGCAGCATACTGGCTATCTAGTGAGTCACATTATATATTGTATATATCAGCAGCAATATGAAAAGGATACATTCCTATTCATTGTATAGAGGAGCTGCTGTGTCGCAGACAGGCACAGTATGTCTGTAAATGATTCATGTTAATTACCAGTCATCTACAATTTTCATTTAAATATTAACTCAGTTATCATTAAAAAGCAGTGATGTTATTTTAGGAATGTTCTCTGTGATGTCATATACAGAATGATTTTCAGATATCAGAGTAAAACTGTCTAACCCACTCCTTTGTTCAGTACATCAGCCATATTATTATAATATACAGATAGAGCTACTTAATGTTTATATGTACTACTTCCATAAAGCCAATATTACATTAAACAATGAAATATTTGCAGCTCGATCTTACAGCATCTCAGATAAAAAGGAGACGAAGTTCATTGCAGTCCAGGAGAAGTTTAGCACCATCGTCACCCATTCGTCTTCCTCCAATATCAAGAGTTGATGGTAAATATCATATTTATATAAGTCTTACTTGTTAAATTTTAGTGACCTGTGTAATAAGCATTGTATGATATGAAACATTTCATAGAATTAGTGATACAGCTCATACTGATAGGTAAAAATCTACTCATCAAACTACAACATCAGATGGAAATAAGAAGAAAATATGAAATTGCTAGTTTTCTCAACAAGGGGAATTTTGCAGAAGATGAGAAAAGAATGGAGGAAATATCACAAGACAGTCTGAACATGATTGCTTAAGTATGGTGCTCAGTTCTTCCATGTGCTATTGCACTATAATTTTAGATAATCATTCACATGTCCTACACAGATACTTCTCCCATGTTCTTCAAATTTTCACTAGCAGTGCTGTAGTTTGGGCTTGTTATGTTTGTAAAGAATGCATTGATATACACAGATATTTCATCATTGTTTATTGAAGTAATAATGTTTGAGGCTGTGCGGTCTAACACATGGCTTTCTGGCTTGGGAAGGTGCACCTGGTCCCTGGCACAAATTGCCTGCGCAAACAAGTTCTCCACATACGTGTACACCACCATTACTCTACCACACAAACATAGGGGTTACACTCGTCTGGTGTGAAACATTCCCTACGGTGGGGGTGGGGGGTGGGGGGTTGTTCCACTGGGGACTGAACCACACAATAACGCTGAAAGGGTGGTTTGGTATGGGGCGGCAAAGGGGTGAAGTGGAGTGCGGTAGTCATCGTGGGGTTGTGGACCACTGCGGCTGCAGCGGCGACGTAGCCTCTCCATCATTTCTAGGCCCCTGGTTAACATACAATATAATACAATAATGTTGGAAAAAGGGAACATACTAAAATCTGTTAAGTAAAAAGTACAGATTATGTTGAAGCAATGTTGAGCTAGAACTAAACAAAGTGACAAGCGAAGTATTAAAATTGAAGAAATAAAGGAAAACACTTCTTTTATTACTATCAATTTTATTTTTTATGTCCTTCTTCTACCTCTCTTTTATAATTTTGAGTGTCACTAGTAGAGCATGGTTTTTTTGTAATATCAACAAGAAAAATATTTACATATTTGTGTAATGATAAAGGGTAAAGTGTGTAAGAAAATATGTAAATATCACAAAAATATTCTATTAAATACTTAACATAAAACAATAATATCAACTGAAATTATCTTCAGAATTGCACTGTAGCCTACTTTATTATGTTAACATGTACTTAAACATCTTTGAATGAAAAGTTTGTGAAAAAGGTATGCTGGAATTTTAGGTGATGAAATATTCCTGGAAATACGGTGGCTGGAGCATCTGCTTCTTTCACTTTTAGGGTATTCTAAATACACTGGTGTCCAAAATAAAAGCAACAAACTGCTATTTCCCAGTGTTGTTTCTAATTCACAGTATAATCAAACAAAAGTCAACAGACGTCTGTACAATCATGTTCTTCATGGAAGATGGCATTCCAGTCAATGGACAACCACATCAATGATGACATCAGAGCACCTATCAAATGGGGTAGTGTTTTCTGTGTAGTCCCACATCCACAATCACTGTGTATACAGTCACAGACAGCACAATATGGCACAAAGAAGACACCTACCAGTCTCTCTGTTTTGGAAGGCTGTAAGAATAATGGAAACAGGACAGTTGCAAACTGATGTGTCCTGAAGGCTCAATGTGAATCATTCTGTTGTTCCTCAGATGTGGTTACAATTTATAGAGACTCAAACAGTATCCCGGAGACCAGGGCATGGCCGACCACATGTGATATCCAAAGGAGAGAAACATTATTTGACCGTAAGGGCATGACAGTACTGCCTTAGTACTGCATGACAACTGACATCGGACCTCGCAGCATCCACTGGACATGTTGTATCGAGACAAATGGTGTACAGAAGGCTTTGGCAGAGTAGCCTTTATTGTCAGAGATCTGTATGTGTATCTCTGGTGTGTCGTCACAGAAGGGAACGTCTAGAGTGGAGTCATCAACATGCCACCTGGATGGTTGAACTGTGGGCCAATATTCTTTTCACAGATGAGTCCCTATTTGGTCTGGACAGTGATTCTCAACACATTCACATCCGGAGGGAATGTGGAACACAATTTTGGAATCCGAGAATTGTGGAGAGAGACCAATATTGAGGAGAATCCTTAATGGTGTAGGTAGAGATTATGTTGACCACTTCATGGAATTGTATGGGTGAATTGGCAAAATTTAAATGCTGTCAGGTATTACAACAAGATCTTTGTACCTCACGTGCAGTTGTTGTGAGGTGGTGTGTGCCCAGACTTTGTATTGATGGACGATAATGCTCAACCTCATAGAGTATGAGTGGTTAATATTTTCTTGGAAATGGTAGATACTGCATGCATGATATGGCTTGATTGCTCTCCCGATTTGAACCCTATACCGAATGTCTCGGATGCATTAGGGAGACAGGTTGCATCATGTCAGCATTCACTAACCACTCTCCAAGTCTTTCAAGCAGCTCTGCAGGAAGAATGCATGTTGCAGTTGTTTATATTCTGTGTTCTTTGCAGTGTTTCTACTTTTATCACCTTTTTACACTGTTCTGTGGCAAAATAAATGCAACCTTGCAAAGTTTCTGTTTATCACTTTAATTTTGAACACCAGTAAAGTAAAAAAGTCAAATAGTCTGGATTTCTTGCCAAAACAGTGTCAAGCATATTCCCTACCCTGTGTCCAGTATCACCTCTAATCTCAGTCAGCTCACATTTGACATTCTCAACAATTTCTAGTGGTTACTGCAAAGGAAGCCTGTTGATTTTAATTTTTTAATCCTTCTGGAAAGAAAATCATTGCATTTTCAGTTTTAGTTTCTGTGAAAGCCTTTTTGTGCCTTTCATACTCAGACTGAAGATTCTCTCAGAAATGAATGAGCTGCATATTTCATGGCTTTAAAATGTTCATTATAAAAACCTGTGGCTTCAGTCCCTGTATCCCACCTCATTAGTACAGGTTCAAGTGACCATGTTAGTTTCAGAAGTGGTTCTCTATAGAGCGATACATGGCACAGGGCTTTGAGAAATACTTTCTTGTTGTATGAGTTTATTTTACTTACTTCTGTGTAACTGCCACCATGCACTACTTTAGTGATATGTTGCAATGCATGGATGTGACAGGTGAAATAGGTTAAATGCTGACAGAATATCCAAAGGGTAGTTGCTGCCTTGAGGGGAAGAGGGTGAAATGCGATAATATGTAGCACGAAGCTGAGATATGTAAAATATGTAATTATAATGATGCATGTAAGAATATGTAATGATGAAATGTAATATGTGAACACCAGCAACATAATTCATGAGGATTTTCAAATTTCACATGCATAGGTGTGAAGGAAAAAAAATACGTAATTACACAAAAATCCAGGCCCTACTGATGAGTATGCAGTGTTAACATTAATGATAATTTTCCTTTCTTTTATCTATTCATTAACACACTGCTGTAAATGTCATTATTCAGGGATTGGGAATTCTCTCTCTCTCCTGACACACACACACACACACACACACACACACACACACACACACACACACACCAGCTCTCATATCAGCTTTTGTATAGATAATTTGTTGTTTCTTATTTTAATCCAGTTTCTCCGGTTTATTTTATCCTCCTCTTATTTCTCTCCCACAGTCAGCACATTTGCTTCTTCTGTTTAAGAATCTTCCAAACCATCTACTCTTCCTCAAACGGGTGGTTTTATTCTTAGGTTATTTATACTTTAAAAGAATCTGTTTCAAACTTTAATCTGTCTCTATGTAGTGTGTTACATGTCCTCACATCAAATCATTTTTTGATCATCCTGGCATACAGTACAGTGTATTTCTGGAAAGAACATACTGATTTCTCCTGTTATTCCTCAGAATCTGTTTTCTGTTTTCCCCTTTCATCTTTAGATGGGTTTTACACATTATTATGATGGCTGATGAGATGGTTCCTCACTTCAAGCCATCAGACATCCCATTACCTTATGCCATTAATGACATAATGAGCTGTGTTTCTTGTTCAAAATATGTGTTGCGTAATATACATTATTTAGGTTGATACTTGATGTGAATTTAATGTCCATGTGAAATGTAACTGAAAATGTGAAATCTGTTTATATATTTGGTGGAGCCACATTCAAGCCTTAAGTTCTGGAACAAAAAGAATTTATATGTTAATAATGCAGTGCACAGTAATGACATATCAATCCTACAAAATCTTTGAGAACCTAGTTTTAACTTATTTTTTTGCATTTTTATTACTATGATTCTTATTATTGTTATTGTTATTTTTATTCAGATAAGCTACCTGTACATACAGCACAAAGAAAAGAGAAGAAGGAGGTTACTGATATTATGAAACCAACAAGCATGCTAGAAGTAGCTGATCAGAGGTCCTTAATTGAATTGGTGCGACGCAATAAGAAGATTGGTTTTCTGTACATGACATATGCTGTACCAAGGTCATCAAAATTTTTCACCCCTTACTGCTTAAGGTGAGAAAATCTTTTTAAAATGGTCTTTGAGATGATACTGAGTTTTATATGATTATATGTTGATAGGACAGACTTGATCTACCAGTAAAGCTAATTTGTTTAGTAGGCCTAGCTCGTGAAGCATTTTCTAGTAGCACGTAACAGCAAATAGCTTATAATGTTGCCAAGATGTCACATCCATACTCATAGTACAGGGTAAAATTAAGTTAGAGGGCATAGTACTTCCATCCGAGAGAGTCTATTATAAGTTGTTATAAATGACTTGTGCCTGGAAGTATGATATTTCTCTGGACTAGGTTTGTCCAGGTCGAGTGCCTTCCTGCAGGCAACTGAGTGCTTGCAGGCAATAGTCAGCAGCGTGGGCAAACAGCTGACATGTGGACAGTCAGGCAGCCAGTCTATAGCATACATGACTTTACTGTCCTGGCCTTTGCACCTGCAGGCAGAAGTGGCCAAGTGGTTTTGCAATAGAACTACCCGCTATGGGGCACATACTAGTTGTGCCTGCTCGTAAGTGAATCAATGGGCTCTCCAGGAGAGGCACCATAGGACATTTTAATTTTCATTATTCTAAGTATTGATTTGATAGCTTTCTTAACAAAACATACATGTTTGAATTCAGTGGAGCAAAATTCAGTGTTGTGTGATAAAGGAATGGTGTGTGAAGAGGTGTGGCAATGTGGCCAGTGCTCGTATCCAGTTGGTAGAGTTGTAACAGCCTATTGTAAAGTGTCAGGACTGAGAGATAGTGAGAAAATGAAAACTAGCTCACTCAAATGTTCGATGCTGAGTGTTAATGACATTCCTTTCCTGCACCAAAAAATTCAAACTCTTCAAGTCTCTTGGAAATGTTGAGTGTGTGATTAGTATGTACATTATCTTTCTATTAGCTGGACCTTCAGTTTGTGTGTTACAGAATTCTCATTGCATTCCACTGAATTATTCATTTTACTCCAAGGATGAACACTCATTCATTCATGATTTTCCATACATCCCATAAAAGAAGGATAACCTTAAGAGTGGTGGAATGATTCAAGATATTCATTAACAAAGATAAGAAAAATGTAGCAATTTGATCTGTACACAGTAATAATAAAATGTCACTATACTGCTTAATGCTATTCATGTTTTTTCCAGCTACATTTAACTTAAAGATAAATCTGGTACTTTGAAAAAAGTTGTTGCATCTGCAGTTATATTAAGTAGCTGCTGTTTCTCTCCTACCATTAGCTTCACATTTATTTGGTTGCTTTGGTATTTCTCAAAGAAACTAGTTGACCTAGAATTGTAAATACAGAGTCATGTTTACAATACATTACTACTTGTTATGGAGCTTTATGATGAACATTGCTACTTGTCATGTAATCAGTAGAACTTTTCAATCCATGAACTTAGATACTGATATAATTTTTAGTAAATTCAGTTGTCATCGTGCAGGTTTTCCTAAAAATGCATGTATTTTGGCACCATATAATTCATCATCTCCATAGATCCTTTTTCTCCTCCTTATGGAGTTTCAGTACCCTGTCACTGAGCAACTGAAAAGCAGAAGGCATCAAAAAACTTTTCACTTGAGGTTCACAACCATGTTTTACAATACAGTGCCTTTCCCTTGGGCGAGCACATTGTGAGCATGACACATGCTGACACCTCAAAGACTGTAACTACACAGCTTCAACTAGAGTGCATTAGTAATTTTCAAAGCTTTTTGAAAATCAAGTCAATGGATCCTATGCCCTTGAAGTCTTTCGTCGTTATCTCCTGAACGATCAGTTTCGAAGGATTGACAAATGCCTTAACAATGACAGGCTCCCATATTGAAGGAACGATAACTTCTTACACCTTCTTTGTTTCTCAGTCATTGCAAAATCCCTTCCACTATGACCTGGACATAAAAACTTTTGATATATTTCTGTAAATTAGCAGCAGCTGACCAGACAGAAATCAAGTGCTAAAACGCTCCAGTTACTGTTCTACCCAACACATGGTCAGACCATACAATCAGTATGTGTCACACACCTTCTTCAAGCATATTGTAATTGTTCATCAGAAAGTTAAGCAGACAGGAAACTATTTCACCTGAGCCTCCTCTTGTCATGGATTCATCCCACAAATTTTCTGTAACATTTCCAGTACCAACATCATGAACTGCAAAACACACGATGACAGCTGTATTAAATGAAACAGCAAGTTTACTATTAACAGTCACTGTTTATTAATCTCCATGGCGCATTTCAAAGGTTTAAACCTCCATCATCATGTGGATTTACATTTGTTAGTATGACATTTGTGTGTGTGTTGTGTTACGATTTTTTGGAGGAACTTGTGGCACTCTTTAGTGGAGAAAACAAAACACTATTTCAGAACATGGTTTTGGGTTTATTTTGACAAAAAATTAAACATATATCTAACAGTAAACATAAAATAAATAAAATACAGTACCTCCAGTGGACACAGGTTCCTTTCACTCTTGTATCACATAACATGTATACTGTCATACTTTGTAAATATGACGTCTGGAAACTATTGGGTGCAAGGATCATATAGCAGAAGAGAAAACAAAAGTACAAAAGTACAAAGAATATACATTGTAACAACATTATTACTTTTTTTTAAGGATTTGGAGGTGTTTGTTTTGAGGTGTCAAATACATGTATTGGAATAAATACTTCAGATGTTATATAGATCCAATTCTGACAAGTTAAAATAGCTTAAACTTCATACTTGTTTATACAATCACGTGAAATGTTAAAATAGCTTGAACTTCACATTTGTTATTCAATCAGGTGAAATGTTACAAAATTTTAAGTACAATAATCTTATTGGGTACAGTCAGATTCAGATTCTTTATTGCCATTGACCACATACAGTAGAATAGGCTTTTACAATGATAGTAAGGTACAAATATTGATCACATTACATGTAAAAATTAAATATCTTATATACCACTACAATCTTAATTATTAATATCAATATTGTCAATATCATAGAACTCTTTTATATGATAACATGGGTTTTTTGCTAGCCAGTCATATAATTTTGTTTTGAACATTTTAAAAGGCAAGGATCGAGCAGCAAGAGGAAATTTGTTAAAAATTTTGAGGGCATTTACTTTATGGGAGTTTCCTGTTATTGCTAGCCTGTGCCTTGGAATGTCAATATTTGCCTTACTTCTAGTATCGTGCTTGTGAATTGTTTCCCTGATGATACATTCTTTAATGTTATTCCTGACAAAGAGTGCAGCCTCATAGAATACAGATTCACCACTGTTAGTAACCTAAGCCTGGTAAAAAGAGGGCAACAGTGTTCTACTGGACCAGCATTACACATTATACGAACAATTTTTTTTTGGACTTTTAAGATGTTACTGATATGAGGAGAATGTCCCCATATGAGTAGGCCATATGATATATGTGACTGAAAGAGTCCAAAATATGCTACACGGAGATAATTATTATTGACCATATCTCTCAGTTTCTACATGAGGTAGGTCACTCTTGAGATTTTTTTGCAGATTTGGCTTATATGCTCTTCCCAAGTTAGTTTGGCATCAATAGGTATTCCTAAGAGATTGACACTTTTATTTTCTATATTTTTAGATAATCCTAACAGAAGCTTTTGGGTTTTGTCTGGATTACATACAAGTTTATTGGCTGCAAACCATTTTAATGCAGAGTCAAGAGTTTCTTGTGTAATCTTATCAAGGGTTGGGATGTCATGGTGTGAAGTAAGCAGGGTTGTATCATCTGCATAGCAGATTACAGACTGTGATACAGAATGGGGCAGGTCATTGATAGCCACAATGAAAAAGAAGGGGCCAAGGACAGAGCCCTGTGGCACACCTGTACCAATTTCTACTAAGGTGGAATGCTCATTTCTAATTGAGACAAACTGTCTTCTGTTGGTCAAATAGGAAGAAATTATTGCTAATGAAGATTTTTGTATACCATAATACTCCAGTTTTGTTAATAATATGTTCAAAGGAATGCAATCAAAAGCTTTACTTAGATCACATAATACAAGTGACACCATCTTCTTATTTTCAAAGGCTGTTAAAGTCTGATCAACAATTTCCAGAACAGCTGCAGTGGTATTTTTACCTGGTCTAAATCCATATTGATTGTTCCAAAGCAGATCATGCTTTTCAAAATAACTGCGTAATTGAAAGTACATGAGTGATTCAATTATTTTTGAAAATATTGGCACAATAGATTCGCTCAGTAGTTTTGGGGGAGTTGTTTATCACCCTTTTTGAATACGGGGATAATTTTAGAGATTTTTAGCAAATCTGGGAAAACTCCATTCTCTAAACATCTGTTAAAAATAAAGCTTAGTGGCTTACTTATGAGATGGACTGTTCTTTTAACAACATAATTGGACATCCAGTAACAGTCCATACAATTGGAATTCGATAGTTTAGCAACAGTTTTACAGACTTGATCAGGCGTGATATTGTTCCAGTGAAACAAAGGTCCCTCAGACAGCTGGGGACCAAGCAGATCCCTTGCCGATGTGTCTGTGGCTTTAATTTTGTCTCTGAGTTCTCTGACTGATGTGACAAAGTAGTCATTCAATTCTCCTGGATCTAGCAGAGTTTGACATACTTGGCTGTGAGAATTATCTTGTCTGATAACTTCCCATGCTGCCTTACACTTATTTGGAGCACCTTCTATATACCTTTCACAAGCAGCTTTTTTGGCTTCTCTGAGCTTAGCTTTGTAATACTTTTTATTTCTAAGGTAAGCATTGTATACAATATCCCTCTGTTCAGACCCTTGATTGTCCTTGCTTTTATATGTTCTATACAGTATGAGCATATTTTCTCTGATTTCTGCTAGTTCTTTTGTATACCAGTTTATTTTTGTATTTTCACGTTTAACTGAGGACCTAACTTTTATTAATGGGGAACAGGAGTACCATACGTCTCTGTATTTTTTAAAGAAAGCTTCAAAATCATTTTCAACTCCTGTTTTTCCTGGATGACACTCATAAACAGGTTCCCAGTTTGTGACCTTTAACTTGTTAATAAATGACATAATGTGCTCCTCTCTCTGACCTCTTACCCATGCCACATTAAATTCATTGGAATAAGATGGTTTATAATGGTAAAGTGTTAAAAGCAATGGATCATGATCTGCAAAAGCACCATCAGCCAAGCTAACCACATATTCCTCTCTATGCAAATTAACAATAATATTGTCTAGGCATGCATCATTACGAGTAGGACACTTGTTCGTGCAGTGCAAGTTTAAAGATCTTAATATATTAAAAAATGTTCTGGAGTCTTGTTGTCTTGCATTTCCCATTTCAATATTAAAATCACCACAAATAACAATCTTTGTTTTAAACTTATAAAGTTTCATAACTACTAGTTCAAATTGCTCAAAGAAAACATTTATGTCTCCATTTGGAGACCTATACAGGCTAACAATTATTATGTTTTCTTCAGTCAGTCTTATACAGCTAAACTCAGCATTTACTTCTGAACAATTCGGCGTTATATCTAATTTTGAAAATTTTTGGCCATGCTTGATATAAATTCCAGCACCCCCATTTTTTCTGTTTTTCCTGTGCATTATATCAGCTAAAACATATCCTTCAGGAACAAAACTGCTAACTTGATTTTCTGTTAGCCAGTGTTCTGACACATATCACATCTACATCCTTAATGTTACAATAATGTTCTAATTCTAACAGTTTATTTCTTAAACAACGAATATTGACTTGCAGTAACCTTAATATTTTGTCATTGTTTTCATCCTCAAGTGAGCACTCATCTGCATGTGGCAAATCCGAGTTGCACATATTGTTTCTGATTAAATTGGAATTGCTGGAATATTTACTTCCGCTAAAAAAGCATTTTCATCAGTGTTCTTGGTATACGCCACTGTTCCGTCATGTTGCATGTTAAATTCTAAAGATGTATCACTTTTGTCTTTTAAAGGTATTGCATGCTTTATACCAAGCTGCATGTTTGATTTTGCTCGAACTATATCCAAGATCTTGCGACTAACAAATGTTTTTCCCAGTCTGTTGATGTGCAAGCCATGTGATGTATGGAATCGTTTCCCTAGTGTGCTTATATCAATGTATGTTGTATTTTTGAATTCCCTGCATATATTTTGCACAGCTTTATTAGTTTTTTCTATTTCGTTGTTTACACAGGACCAATTATGTAGGTCGTGACGATGTGGTATAGAAAAAACGATCACATTCGTGTTCCGGAATTCGTGCAACCTCCATTTAAGGAACAGCATGAAATCTTTTGCTTCGTTTTTAGCTACGCCGTTTGTCCCCGCAAGATAAAATTATACATAAATAACAATTTTGATTGAGATTAATACATAGATATGAAAGGCTGGAGGCAGAGGGAGGGAAAGAGAAAGTGAGAGGGAAAAAGATGGTGGAAAGAGTGATTTTTATGACAGCGAACTTTACATGGCAAGGGGTCTTAAGATTATGTCTGTTACATGTAATAACTGCCTAAAGGTTTTGGTAATATATTGGTTAATGCTTTAAAATATGCAGATGGATGTACAGTTTGTGCCAGTAGTTGATGTACATATAGTTTCAAGGTGACAGGGGGCACAAGCTGTTGGTGTGATGATATATGTGTGAGTGAGGTGTTGCAGCTGCTCTTGGCAGTTGTCATGGTAACATAACTAAACATTAATGAGTGTGTGTGTGTGTGTGTGTGTGTGTGTGTGTGTGTGTGTGTGTGTGTGTGCGCGCGCGCGCAATTTTAATGATGTAGGCAGTTGCTGAAAACAGACATGATACTATTGTAAAGATTGTCATTTAATATGGATTCAGGTTTTGTTTTTTGGTGTTTGTATATTTAGAGTGTTTCATGGATGTCTAGTTATCTACCTTTTGGTTGGATGTATAGGATGCTCATACTCGTGTTGTTAACACGGTGTTTTGTTTCATGCAGGTGGGTGGCTATTGCTGATGTGTGTGTGTGTGTGTGTGTGTGTGTGTGTGTGTGTGTGTGTGTGTGTGTGTGTGTGTGTGGTTTTTTTTAGTGCTGTCGTGTGTTCTTTGAACCTACTCTGCCTATCTGGGTTATGTAGAAACAGTCACAGTCCGAACATTCAATTCTGTATACACTTGAGCGGTGATGATGGTTTCGTGTGCTGATGTTGTGGGGTAGCTTCTGCCCAATCTTGTTGTCTGTGATAAAGGATATGCTTATGCTTTTTCATTTGAAGACATTGGCAGTCTGATATGAAATGTTACGTAGAAAGTGGATTGTATGGAAGATGTTAGTTTCTTTTTGTTTTTGCCTTTATTGATGTATGGGGTGCCTACTATGGAGCTTTTATAGCCATTTGCAGTAGCTGTTTGTTTTATTATTTCAATTTCTTGATCACATTTGTGTTTGGAAAGTGGTAGTTGGATAGATCTACTGATCATGCACCGGAATGCTGCCATTTTGTGGGCTGTGGAGTGACAAGGGGAGTTGTATATTGTAGTGTGTGTTGTGGTAGGCTACCGATAAATTTCAAACTGATGTCTCTTATTCTTTATTCTAATGGTAAAGTCTAGAGCTATCCAAAGCAATCACAACACGAAAAACAAAAAGAAAATAACATCTTCCATACAGTCCCCTTTCTATGTAACAATTCATATGAGACTGCCAATGTCTTAAAATGAAAAGGCATAAGCGTATCCTTTACCACAAACAACAAGATTGGACAGAACCTACCCCACAATGTCAGCACATGAAATTCACTGCATCCCTCAGGTGTGTACAAAATTGATAGTTTGGACTGTGACTGCGTCTACAAGGGCCAGACAGGCAGATCGTTTGAGAGTAGATTCAAAGAACACATGGTAACACTAAAAAACAAAAAATACCACACATCAGCAATAGCCACCCACCTGCATGAAACAAAACACCATGTTAACAATACAAGTATCAGCATCCTATACATCCAACCAAAAGGCAGAAAACTAGACATCCCTGAAACACTCCAAATATACAAACAACAAAAAAAACAACCTGAGGGTGTATACGACCCAGGAGATCTGGGAATTTTTTCATCTGGGAAAAAACTGGGAAAAACCCAGGAATTTTTAGAATTCCGGGACTTTTTCGTTGTTGTAGTTTTCAGTTAGATTGTCGTAATTTTGGCTGGTAAGAACCAATATTCTAACAAAGGATATTACTGTTTGCTGGTACTGCAGAATAATATTGCAGCAGTAAGATGCAAACAAGAGGAAAGCATACCACGTAAAGCTGTAGTATGATTAGAGAGAAAAAAAACACTAGGACTTAAGGATTGGAGAGATATGATTTAAACCCCACAGTCTTTTAATGAACAAAGTAAGAGCATATGGACTATCAGACCAATTGTGTGATTGGATTGAAGAGTTCCTAGATAACAGAGCACAGCATGTCATTCTCAATGGAGAGAAGTCTTCCGAAGTAAGAGTGATTTCAGGTGTGCCGCAGGGGAGTGTCATAGGACCGTTGCTATTCACAATATACATAAATGACCTGGTGGATGACATCGGAAGTCCACTGAGGCTTTTTGCGGATGATGCTGTAGTGTATCGAGAGGCTGTAACAATGGAAAATTGTACTGAAATGCAGGAGGATCTGCAATGGATTGACGCATGGTGCAGGGAGTGGCAATTGAGTCTCAATGTAGACAAGTGTAATGTGCTGCGAATACATAGAAAGAAAGATCCCTTATTATTTAGCTACAAAATAGGTCAGCAACTGGAAGCAGTTAATTGCATAAATTATCTGGGAGTATGCATTAGGAGTGATTTAAAATGGAATGATCATATAAAGTTGATCGTCAGTAAAGCAGATGCCAGGCTGAGGTTCATTGGAAGAATCCTAAGAAAATGCAATCCGAAAAAAAAGGAAGTAGGTTACAGTACGCTTGTTTGCCCACTGCTTGAATACTGCTCAACAGTGTGGGAACCGTACCAGATAGGGTTGATAGAAGAGATAGAGAAGATCCAACAGAGAGCAGCACGCTTCGTTACAGGACCATTTAGTAATCACGAAAGTGTTACGTAGATGATAGATAAATTCCAGTGGATGACTCTGCAGGAGAGACGCTCAGTAGCTTGGTACGGGCTTTTGTTGAAGTTTCAAGAACGTACCTTCAGCGAAGAGTCAAGCAGTATATTGCTCCCTCCTACGTATATCTCACGAAGAGACCATGAGGATAAAATCAGAGAGATTAGAGCCCACACAGAAGCACACCGACAGTCCTTCTTTCCACGAACAATACGAGACTGGAATAGAAGGGAGAACCGATAGAGGTACTCAGGGTACCCTCTGCCACACACCGTCAGGTGGCTTGCGGAGTATGATGTAGATGTAGATGTAGATGTACTGTGTCTTATTTGTCTCTTGTCTTTACTGATTTTATGTATCCTATATTTAATTTTATGTAACAAAAAACAGCAAGTTATTAACTAATAGGCAATAAAGAGTGCAAATGTTCTGAAGAGTTCTTCTTTTCCTGGCCGGCTGACTCGGAGCATGTTAGGCACCACAGGACATTTTTATTTCCACTATCCTGAATATAGTTAGATGGCATTCATTACAAAATATACACGTTTGAATTCGACAGAGTGAAATACAGTGACATGCGAAAGAAGAATGGTGTGTGAAGTGGCGTGACACTGCACTTTGCCACACTAAATACCAAATAACATGTCTTACATTTCCTTGAAGACACATGTTTTATGTATCAGACTATGCAGAAAGATATGCGCTGCAAAATGAACATTTTTTGAAAAGTCGATTTAATTTTTAGCCTCCTACCTCAAACGCTAAAGGAAGAGGGGAGAGGGGACGCCACTGTCTAGTATTACCTTGGTTTGGAAATATTGTAGAATCGTAACAGAGCACTTTTGAGTTGTAATGAGAAGGGGGGTAGTCTCCATGTGACCCGTGTTTACATTTAGTGAGTTTGCTGTTTCCTCTTCTTGTATTACTCCCACGTCAAAGGAAAACAAAAATAGTTCAAATTGCTCTAAGTACTATGGGACTTAAAATCTGAGGTTATCAGTCCCATAGACTCCCTTCAAAGGAAAACAAAAATAGTTCAAATTGCTCTAAGTACTATGGGACTTAAAATCTGAGGTTATCAGTCCCATAGACTTAGAACTACTTAAATCGAACCAACCTAAGGACATCACACACATCCATGCCTGATGCAGGATTCGAAACAGCGACCGTAGCAGCAGCGCGGTTCTGGACTGAACTGCCTAGAACCGCTTGGCCACAGCGGCCTGCTCAAATGAAAACAAAATGAATTTCTGTGGCTGGGGGCTCTCAAGTGAATTAAAATACATTCACATAATTACGGAAAGCTAAAATAACTTATTAGATTCAGATTTTATTTCATTTCCACCTCTCTAACAGTCAAGCATTAGTCGCCTTGCAGAACAATAAAGTTATTTTTGCTGGTTTGCTAAAGAAATTTGGCTTTTATTACTCTTTTCCGCTGGGGCAATCCATTTATTTGAAACAAAGTGTTTAATTTCAGACTACAGGCTGCTTTCAACTGTTCGCTGCATTTCAAGTGCAAATTTTCATCTTCTTGCACGTATGGCATTATGCCATGATAAAGAACCAAACACGGAATGGTGTAGTACAGGTACTCCAAGAAAATTTACATCTGAATGTGCACTTTAAGCTGAATTATGCATTTTAGTATGGTTCACAAAATTCCGATACTCTTGGAGTATCCTCTGGTGTCTTATATCTTTTATGATGTAATGTAAGATCCTTTAATGTTTTACACATACAATCATATGGGCTACCTGCATCATTGTAACTGCGCAAGTGTGGTGGTGCTTGTTATTTTGCACTCTCTGGTAACTGATGAAACATACTTATTTCTAACAGGCTGCCGTGAAATATTGAGACTGATGGTTCGAAAAGCATTACTTTCAAAGTAAATTTCCTTTTACACAAGATGAACTATGTGCGAGAATGTATGATGAATTTCTTATCACAGAGCGTTTGACTCTCATTTAAAAATCAGCTCTGTGAGGATGATCATTTGAGAATTTGTAGACCAGATAATCAGACATTTATGATGTTATTAAAAAAATTTCTGGCACATTTGTGTGATGTATATTAAAGTGTTACATGCGCAAAAAAGATCAACATTGTATATGAAAGCTTAAATTCTCTTCCCCCATGAACCATGGACCTTGTCGTTAGTGGGGAGGCTTGCGTGCCTCAGCAATACAGATAGCCGTACCGTAGGTACAACCACAACGAAGGGGTATCTGTTCAGAGGCCAGACAAACGTGTGGTTCCTGAAGAGGGGCAGCAGCCTTTTCAGTAGTTGCAAGGGCAACAGTCTGGATGATTGACTGATCTGGCCTTGTAACAGTAACCAAAACGGCCTTGCTGTGCTGGTACTGCGAACGGCTGAAAGCAAGGGGAAACTACGCCCGTAATTTTTCCTGAGGGCATGCAGCTTTACTGTATGATTAAATGATAATGGCGTCCTCTTGGGTAAAATATTGCGGAGGTAAAATAGTCCGCCATTTGGATCTCCGGGCTGGGACTACTCAAGAGGATGCCGTTATCAGGAGAAAGAAAACTGGCATTCTACGGATTGGAGCGTGGAATGTCAGATCCCTTAATCGGGCAGGTAGGTTAGAAAATTTAAAAAGGGAAATGGATAGGTTAAAGCTAGATATAGTGGGAATTAGTGAAGTTTGGTGGCAGGAGGAATAAGACTTCTGGTCAGGTGACTACAGGTTTATAAACACAAAATCAAATAGGGGTAATGCAGGAGTAGGTTTAATAGTGAATAGGAAAATAGGAATGCGGGTAAGCTACTACAAACAGCACAGTGAATGCATTATTCTGGCCAAGATAGATACAAAGCCCACACCTACTACAGTAGTACAAGTTTATATGCCAACTAGCTCTGCAGATGACGAAGAAATTGAAGAAATGTATGATGAAATACAAGAAATTATTCAGATAGTGAAGGGAGACAAAAATTTAGTAGTCATGGGTGACTGGAATTCGAGTGTAGGAAAAGGTAGAGAAGGAAACGTAGTAGGTGAATATGGATTGGGGCTTATAAATGAAAGAGGAAGCCGCCTGGTAGAATTTTGCACAGAGCACAACTTAATCATAGCTCACACTTGGTTTCAGAATCATGAAAGGAGGTTGTATACATGGAAGAACCCTGGAGATACTAAAAGCTATCATATAGATTATATAATGGTAAGACAGGAACCAGGTTTTAAATTGTAAGACATTTCCAGGGGCAGATGTGGACTCTGACCACAATCTATTGGTTATGAACTGTAGATTAAAACTGAAGAAACTGCAAAAAGGTGGGAATTTAAGGAGATGGGACCTGGATAAACTGAAAGAACCACAGGTTGTAGAGTGTTTCAGGGAGAGCATAAGGGAACAATTGACAGGAATGGGGGAAAGAAATACAGTAGAAGAAGAATGGGTAGCTTTGAGGGATGAAGTAGTGAAGGCAGCAGACGATCAAGTAGGTGAAAAGACGAGAGCTAATAGGAATCCTTGGGTAACAAAAGAAATATTGAATTTAATTGATGAAAGGAGAAAATATAAAAATGCAGCAAATGAAGCAGGCAAAAAGGAATACAGACGTCTCAAAAATGAGATCAACAGGAAGTGCAAAATGGCTAAGCAGGGATGGCTAGAGGACAAATGTAAGGATGTAGAGGCTTATCTCACTAGAGGTAAGATAGATACTGCCTACAGGAAAATTAAAGAGACCTTTGGAGAAAAGAGAATATCAAGAGCTCAGATGGAAACCCAGTTCTAAGCAAAGAAGGGAAAGCAGAAAGTTGGAAGGAGTATATAGAGGCTCTATACAAGGGCGATGTAGATGAAGATGAAATGGGAGATACGATACTGTGTGAAGAGTTTGACAGAGCACTGAAAGACCTGAGTCGAAACAAGGCCCCCGGAGTAGACAACATTTCATTGGAACTACTGACGGCCTTGGGAGAGCCAGTCCTGATGTTTCACATCCCAACCACTGCTTCCCTTTCATGCCCCTCGACTCTTATAACTGCCATCTGCTGTCTGTACAAATTGTAAATAGCCTTTCGCTCCCTGTATTTTACCCCTGACACCTTTAGAATTTGAAAGAGAGTATTCCAGTCAACATTGTCAAATTCTTTCTCTAAGTCTACAAATGCTAGAAACATATGTTTGCCTTTCCTTATCTTTCTTTTAGCATAAGTCGTAAGGTCAGTATTGCCTCATGTGTTCCAGTATTTCTACGGAATCCAAACTGATCTTCCCCGAGGTCGGCTTGTACTAGTTTTTCCATTCGTCTGTAAAGAATTCGTGTTAGTATTTTGCAGCTGTGGCTTATTAAATTTATAGTTCGGTAATTTTCACATCTATCAACACCTGCTTTTTTTGGGCTTGGAATTATTATATTCTTCTTGAAGTCTGAGGGTATTTCGCCTGTTTCATACATCTTGCTCACCAGATGGTAGAGTTTTGTCAGGACTGGCTCTCCCAAGGCTGCCAGTAGTTCTAATGGAATGGAATTGAATTGAATTTTATTTGATCCTGTAAGATTACATTGTGTACAGTAAATGTACGTGTAATATAGGACATGTCAAAGTGTTAACACTTCTTATCACTTATTTTTCTACAGCTTTAGCTTACATTTTTACATTACTGATAATGAGTAACAATATATACAAATTTAATGGCATAAGTATTCTGCAACACTGTAAAACTCTTTTTCAATGAGATAGTCTTTAAGTTTCTTTGGAAAGTCATTGTGAAGTACACTGTCTTTCAGGGTTTTGGGCAGACTTCTTAGTAGTCTGATACCAAAGTACTGGGGTCCTTTTTCTAGCATTGCCAGTCGGTGGGGTATGCTCCGTACTTCATTCTTCTTTCTTGTATTGTGTGTGTGTACACTAGCATTTGTAATCCAGCCCTCACTACCTTTTGTGATGTACATTATTGTTTTGTATATATACAACGATGAAAAAGTTAAGATAATTAAATTCTTGAAACAGTTTCTGCATGTTTCAGAGGTCTTTCTTCTTAAAATGGTCCTAATTGCTTTTTTTTTGTAATGTGAACACTCGTTTTGTCTCTTGTTTGTTTGAGTTTCCCCACACAGTCACTCCAATGTTGTATACTCCTGGGGCCTTGTTTCGACTCAGGTCTTTCAGTGCTCTGTCCATCTCTTCACGCAGTATCGCATCTCCCATTTCATCTTCATCTTATCCGCTCGCATTTCCACAATATTGTGCACAAGTACATCTCCCTTGTATAGACCCTCTATATACTTCTTCCACCTTTCTGGTTTCCCTTATTTGCTAAGTATTAGGTTTCCATCTGTGCTCTTCATATTCATGCAAGCCGTCCTCTTTTCTCCAAAGGTCTCTTTAATTTTCCTGTAGGCTGTATATATCTTCCACTTAGTGATTAGTCTCTCTACATCTTTACATTTGTCCTCAAGCCATCCCTGCTTAGCCATTTTGCACTTCCTGTTGATCTCATTTTTGAGACGTTTGTATTCCTTTTTGCCTGCTTCATTTAATGCATTTTTGTATCTTCTCCTTTCATCAATTAAATTCAATATCTCTTCTATTACCCAATGATTTCTATTAGCCCTCTTCTTTTTACCTACTTGATCCTCTGAAACTTTCACTATTCCATCTCTCAAAGCTACTCATTCTTCTTCTACTGCATTTCTTTCCCTCATTCTTGGCAATCATTCCCTAATGCTCTCTTTGAAGCTCTCTACAACCTCCGGATCTTTCAGTTTATCCAGGTCCCATTTCCTCAAGTTTCCAACTTTTTGTAATTTCTTCAGTTTTAATGTACAGTTCATAACCAATAGATTGTGGTCAGAGTGCACATCTACCCCTGGAAATGTCTTACAAATTAAAACCTGGTTCCTGAATTGTATAATCTGTCTGATACCTTCCAATATCTCCAGGCTTCTTCCATGTATACAACCTTCTTTTATGAATCTTGAACTAAGTGTTAGCTATGATTAAGTTAAGCTCTGTGCAAAATTCTACCAGGCGGCTTCTTCTTTTATTTCTTACCCCCAATCCATATTCACCTACTATGTTACCTTCTCTTCCTTTTCCTACTGTCTAGTTCCAGTCACCAATGACTATTAAATTTTCGTCTCCCTTCACTATCTGAATAATTTCGTTTATCTCATGATGCATTTCATCAATCTCTTCGTCATCTGCGGAGCTAGATGGCATATAAACTTGTACTGTTGTTGTAGGTGTGGGCTTTGTATCTATCTTGGCCAGAATAATGCATTCACTGTGCTGTTTGTAGTAGCTTACCCGCATTCCTATTTTCCTATTCATTATTAAACCTACTCCTGCATTACCCCTATTTGATTTTGTATTTATAACCCTGTATTCACCTGACCAGAAGTCTTGTTCCTCCTGCAACCGAATTTCACTAATTTCCACTATATCTAACTTTAACCTATCCACTTCCCTTTTTAAATGTTCTAACCTACCTGCCCGTTAAGGGATCTGACATTCCACACTCCGATCCATAGAACGCTAGTTTTCTTTCTCCTGATAACAACGTCCTCCTGATTAGTCCCCACCCGGAGATCCGAATGGGGGACTATTTTACCTCCAGAATATTTTACCCAAGAGGATGCCATCATCATTTATCCAGTAAAGCTGCATGCCATTGGGAAAAAAAAATTACTGCCGTAGTTTTCCCTAACTTTCAGCTGTTCGCAGTACCAGCACAGCAAGGCTGTTTTGGTTAGTGTTACAAGGCCAGATCAGTCAATCATCCAGACTGTTGCCCCTGCAACTACTGAAAAAGCTGCCGCCCATCTTCAGGAACCACATGTTTGTCTGGCTTCTGTTGTGGTTGCATCTGTAATATGGATAATTTAATTTGTCAAAACGGATTTATATACCACCTGAAGTATTTATTCCAATGCTTGTATTCGATTCTTCTAAACAAACACCTCCAAATCATTAAAAAAAATCTGTTTTGTAATTACATGAGAGTGAAAGAACCTGTGTGCACTGGAGGTACTCTATTTTACGTATTTTATGTTCACTGTTAGATATACGTTAAATTTTTTGTCAAAAGAAACCCAAAACCATGTTCTACCATGTTCTGAAATAGTGTTTTGTTTTCACCACTAGACAGTGCCACAAGTTCCCCCAAAAAATCTTAACATAACACACATACTTTTCAAGGGACTTCAAAAAATGGTATAAAATGAAAGAAAATGTAAAATGTGGAAAATAACCTTTTAACCTATAAAAGTTATGTATTTGCATTTTTGCATGTTATGTATGATATGCGCACAGAACAGGCATCAGAAGACTTGTCAGGGACTTAATAAAGGTTTATTATCTAATGAAAACCACTTATGTAACTGGAACTGATAACTGTATAGGAAGTAGGAATGTTTTACTCAGTTTCATATGTCATAATGTTTTTGAAAGCCTGCAGCTGTCATTCATTATTTAACTACTAAAACACTGCACTCGTTACATATTGTTTCATGTTTATCGTGACGCATTTCGAGAATTTTTTATTGTTGTCAATTGAAAATATGTACATAAGTATTTTGTATGCTGTTTAAATATGTGTTTTTCTGTGTCTCTTGCACTGTTGTCATCTTTTTGAGGTTATCAGGTACTGTGCCTCATCATTTATGTAGAAATTTACACACACACACACACACACACACACACACACACACAAACTATCACTCACATCACACGTCACAAAAAATACATATGTGAATACTGCACTTGTCAATCTGGATAAATTCTTGAAACAGGTTTTGCTCAGCATGGATAAAACATGTAACCGGCACTATATTTAAACTAAAAAACATTTGAGCCATGCAAAGTGAATGACTGTGTCAACTAGCGCTCCACTTGGCCATATCCCGAAAGACTAAATATGGTTCGACAAAGGTGTCACGATGATCACAACAATCACGAAACTGTGTTTGCGCAGTAGAGACAGTGTACGAACCTAGTTACTCACACCAGCCACCACGCCAAGTAGAGCTTGGCAGTGGCGGGAGATATGGCATCAATTGTTCCAACTTTTACACGTTTACTGGTTTAAATCTGCTGAGTAGAGTGCCCTGGTGTCAATAAACTTAACCAAATAAATATTTGTAAACACTACTGGATGGTCAACATCATGCGAGATCATTATTTCTTCACAGACATTTTTTTGTAATGCGTAAATTGTGGGAAAATTATAAATATGTTGATGAAAAATCAGGTTGAAATTAACATTGTGGGCATATGAAATTTGGCGGACTGATAAAAAATGTCATAAATGGTGGGAAAACATTAATTCTGAGAACATAAAAGTGGGGTTATACTGTATGTGCATTGTCATTTAAGTATAAGAGTCACTAGTTTTTTGCAGAGGCTTCTGTAAGATGTTTGGTTATCAACTTTACATGTTATCCTTGCTGCACACTTCTATGATGTAAATACTTTTTTGATCTTAGCTGCAGATCAAGACATGAAGAGAGATTACTTAGTGTAAAACAAGCAGAACAGAGCTTTTTGTACTTGTACCGCCACAATTTGGTATCCATCTATATGCCGGAGAATTTTGCATGCAGAGCTTTGTCCAGTTGTGTCCATTGCTCTCCACTTCTGCTATATTTAAGTTATTTTGATTTATGTGGAATTGGATAATATGAGTGTTAGTAATAGTAAGAGTTAAATTCTTTACCATAAACCAGTTTTCTGATCCTCAAATATTGGCTGCCCTACAAAGCAGGTCGATAAGGGATACCGTTGTACAGGGCAGTTTATAACACAAGGGGTGGGGTTACAAAATACTTGATTGCCTGTATCTCTGCTCCTGTTGGAAGTAGGAGGCTATAAACCCCACAGTGCTGATTCTCGTGAAGTTTGCTGTTTGTGTGCTAAATTTGTTTGGAATTGATCCGCGGGCTTGGAAGGAGACCCACATACATACATACAGACATACATACTTACTTTCTGCTTTATGTATGTAGACTATCTTTTTCCAAGCAGTGTCACTTGTGTATGCATTTGACAAATGAATTGAACTCATCTCCTATTCCACTCTCTGTGTGTCAACTCTTCCTCCTCTCTGTCCACCTCATCCCTGCTCTGTCTGATCTATCTCCTTCTTGCTCTCTTTCTGTCTCTTGATCTCCTTCTCCCCTCTCTTTGTCCATCACCTCTGCCCCTTCTCTTGGCCTATATCTTTCTATCCCTTCCCTCTGTCTATACCCTACTTTCCCTCTTTTTACCCATCTTGTCCTCACCTTCTCTTTAAAATTTTCAGCACGTCTACTTGAGATACTGGGTTTGTCCAGTATCTGGTTTTATTCAAATATTTTTAAAAATAGCCCCTTAAGCTTTTATGTTTGCTATTGAACGGAGCTGGGTTGAGTAACTCACATCTGAGCCTCTCGTGTACAGCCTCAGACCAATATTTATCCAGAAAGGCTCTCTCAAACTGTTCACAGTAGTGGCAATGTTCCGCTATGTCCTTAGCCCATAGCAGAACATCACCCTGTGTGTATCCAACAACAAATCTAATTTTCTGGACTTCAGTCCAGGTACAAAGTAAAAATTTCAGAATGCTCTGATAAAGACCATGGGATTCGTTCTTTTCCCTTCAGGGGTAGATACCAGAAATTGTCGATGCGTAAGTAATCCCTCATCTGAAAGTAATGTTGACAAACACACCATGCTGTCAGTGGCAGGCATGTTTATGTTCACTTGTGTCATAGCGCATGGCAACTGCGCTTGCTCACCGGTTTCAGCTGCTGGCAAGTGTCGTTGCATTCTGCAACCTTTGCTATTTTCTTTGACGAGCAAACCCCATGTTATGGGTAACTAGTGAAAGTATGTAACTCCTCTAAAAACATGGGTTTATTTATGTCAAATGTTGCTTTCAAATGTCAGTAATTTTCGCAATACTGCCTCATAACCTTTCCTCTGCTCCTTTCATCCTAAATCTATGTTAACTAAAGTTGACCATCTTTCTCTGTTAGAGCTTCAACTAGAGTATCTATATAAATTTTACACTCTGTCACTACCTTTTCAGCAAGGGTACTGCCCTTATACAGCATCCCGGCTTCAGCTTTTTCAGTTATTTCCTTTATATCTGCACATATCTTAACTCTCTGTTTTTTGGCAAATTTTGACTCCTAAGTTTAATTGGTCTACTTCTGTAGGTAAGTTTTTCCATATGTCTTGCAGCTCACTGACTGCACCAGTCAAAAATTCTTACCGTCGCAACCACTTGGGGTTGCATCTCCTGAATTAGAGAATATACTTCACTAAGGTTTAGTAACTCACCTGCTAGTTGTTCCAGTTTATCGTCTACAGATAATACTTTTTCCTTAAACATATTCATATTGCAGGACATATTATTATTTCTTGTTTTAGTTGTTTACCTAGCTTGGTCAACTTCCTGGTTGCTTCGTCAGATAATTCAGTGCATATAGTTTTGCTCACCTCACTGAACTATTGACTAATACTGTCCTTGAAATCATTAAATGCCTTATTTTGCTGTATATTTACCTGATGTTTTATGAACTGCTGTGTCATATCTTTAAGTTGTTGTGTTACACATTTTTGAAATTCCTGTTGTTTTGTAAACTGTTGTGTTATTAGTTGCATGAGTTGTGTCAAATTGTGGGTGTTACTAGCATTTACATTCCTGCTCTTGTGTTCACAATGTTGTGAGCAAATAATCAAAGTAATTTTCGCTGTTGCGCACTTCAGTTTCAGTATTTGAACATCATAAAAGTGACATCATGGTTAGTTATGTATCAATTGTCATCATTTATTGATAGTGGGATGCTAACCTCATTGTTTTTGTAGCCATTGTCCAGTTCACACGTTGGCGCATTACTTTCAACTGTTGCCAAGCTCGGATTTCCGACGTCTTGGTATATTGCATTTTGTAATGAATTTTCAACAATGGTCATTTTCTCTGACTCCATTGTGAATAGTATTTAACAAAATTAAGAATAAAAGTTTTTCAAAAATGAAATTTTTTCTTTATCGTTACCTTTTAATTAAAGTATTTTTATGTCCATAACCACTAATAAATCTGATTATTATCTGACACAGTCGAATAGAATTTGATGGCTTATATTGCACTTTAATGATGACTTTATACAAATTTTCATCTTTTCTTTAGAAATGCATTTTTCATAAAGGATATTAATTGAAATGAAAAGAGATTATCTACTGCCAGAGAGACGACGCCAAGCACGGCCATACAAGCATGCAGCCTAGCAGCTTTCTACCTTTACCTGAAACAAGCATTCCTGGTGCATCTTGTTTGTAGGCAGAATTTAATTTTAATTTGCTCCTTCAATGTTTTTCTTATTCCCGATCTCAAGGACATGTAAGAAATACAATAAAAGTCTCATTAGTTTCTTGTATCAAAAAAGGGATCATTTATCTCAAAAAAATTTATCTCAATAACAGAAAGGTCTGTTCATATTCTGCTCAGTGCCAACCTTTAAATGGTCACCATTGAATAGTGGCATAATGTGTGACGGGATGGTCAAATTAATAGAAACTGATTAATCATTGCTGCTCAAATAATTTAAAAAAGTAATTGGAAAGAATAATTGAAAGATAGTGGAATGTACATGTATCCTGGGTGAACTTTAACTTAAACTAATAGCAACAAACCTTCAGTGTAAAAATACTGAGCGTGAGATCTTAATGTGTCACAGAGTGGCTGGGTCGCGTATTATTTCTAAGTCATCATCCAGCCACGGTTATTTGTCCCGTTTCTAACAGCTTCCTTACAGGTATTTTATCCATGACATTATTTAGTTATCTCGCTGTCTCTCGCTGGGATTTTATTATGAGCTTCTATGAACCTCACCTTCTTGGGGTTGCTTTACGTTTCCTGTGGTGAGATCAAACGTAGTTTTCCAGTTTATAGATCTTCTTCCATAGATTGTGAAAATCTTCTTTGGTATAACATTAATGCAAGGACACTGATGACCTAGCTGTTTAGCACCCTCCACCATAAATCATCATCGTCATCATCATCCACTGCTCGCACAAATTCCTCTTGCTGCTTTGAACTTCCTGATGCAGGATTCTCAGCATGGGCAAAATGATGAACAGATGGGTGTAATTGATGTAAATATATAAATGAATAAACTTACTTTTATTACACTTTTTAATATACAGTTTGAATACGCATTTTGAAACAATACTGGCACAGCATAGCTAGTCATACGTCCACCTGTTAACACTTATAGAAACGGGCAGGTGAAGATACAGAAATTAATCAATTGAAGCGCATGTTTCTTCTCTCTCTCTCTTATTATTATTATTAAAACATTATCTCTGGTGCAAAGCAATTTGTTAATTGACGTTTGGCTTTAGCTGTACAAAAAGAAAAGAATGAAGGGGGGAAAAAATATAATCCATTACAAGCAGTGAAATTGCAAATTTCTGTGAGACACCAACAGTTGACATGTGGGATCCGGTGGACACAACGGAGCTTGCTCACTGAGCCACGACTCTAGCAGCTCAGTACTGTGACTGCACTTTGCTACCATAACATACTCTGTTTGTTGTTGCATAATTTGTAATAACTCTTTTACGTTTGGAGGAATAAAAGTTAAGTATATTTTCTTTTTGGTATGTTAGTTGTTCACTTATCATTTCTACTCCTGTTCAGCTTTCCTACAATGACGGTTAATGTACCACTCTCTAGCCCAGCTCTTATTGCCATTGTTTACAAAGTTATACACAACATCTGGCAATGAGGATGGGATGGACCTCTCTTCCTGGTGTGCTGTCCCACTTGCTGCCTCAAGTCCCTCTGTGGTCATTGAGATGCCTCTGTCTTAGTTTGCTACTCCATCTCCGGATGTGGGTGCCTGCCCTCTGTGCAGTTTTTCATCCGGTATTCCTGAGCAGGCTCAGTGCATATGCCAGGCCATGGGCAGTAGCTTGTGTCATCAGATTCAGTTTCAGCTCCAGTTTCCTCATTGTGACTTGAATCCAGGCACCCCCTCCCCCCTGCCCACCTCATCATTGTTCACTCATCTATACTACATGGAGACAGTAAAGAAGTTTGTGGTGGTGGTGTTTGGGGGATCAGAGCAAACCCTATATGGCTCCACCACTTTCATTCCTCTTGACTTCTAACTTGCATGCAACTCTACCACTATTATTTTACACAGTAGTTTCAGACACCCATGTCTACATCTTCGAATCAAAGCACATTTCTTCTCCTACCTTACTGCATACTAAAATCCTGCACAAAACAGTTGACTGCTACAAAAGACAGATGATTTAGTGTGGCTACCCTGCCTATTTGTTACAACCAGCTGTTGTTAAGTGAGAATTATACTGAAATAAGAACAAGTGTGAACAGCACCATAATGTCCTACACTGACATGAATTTCAAAGATCTGTGAAAAGAAACTTTCAAGTAGCCAGACTGCAGCAAAACTCATTAAAAGATAGAGTGGTTGTAGTCAAATGCCCTAGCATCATTTTTTACTATTTTTCTGGGCTAGAAGTTTTTGGTACAACAATTTAAAATTTGCCTTCTCAAAACTAAATTTTGTGTCTGTGTAATGGTGACTAGGCACTTCTGCTATTTGATGAATTTTCTCACAACATATTTTATTTCTTGTCAATATTGTGAATGACAGAATGCTATTAACCATATAGTGGAGATATGGAGTCACAGATAGGCACAACAAAGGGACTGTCGACAGTTTTCTGCCAGCTGTTCATTCTTTGTCCCATGAATACTGATGTTACAATGCAGTTCATGTGTATATGCAAAAAGTGAACAACTATTCAAAACAAGTAAATTGTACCAAGACTGGAAACTATTAATAGTGTAACAAGAAAGCGCTACAATATGCAAATTATGTGTATAAGAGAATGGAAGCAAAATACATGGAAGGTTCTGAGAGAATAGTTGGTGTACCAGAAGCCTTTCTTGCAGCTTCCTCTTTTATCTATGAGATTGTCTGCCTGTATGTATTTTAGTTGTTTTTCTGTTTCTGATAAGACTGGTTCTTACTGTTAAATTTTTACTATCTGTGCTTTCTATTTGAATGTTCTTGTGTTATCTGAATTTTGTATTTGTTATTAATTTCAAGAATGCTGTGTGCACAGATATGTAGTGTAGTCACTAGATAAATATGGTAAGGTTAAATTGTCTGTTTAGAGAATGAGATGGTAACTTTCATTCCTTAAACGTTTCAGAGTGGTTCCATACAAAAATATTGATAAGCAGAATTTTCTGACAATAAGTTCAGAAGGAGTGACTCAATTTTATCCTGGTGACATGGTATTTACTAGTCTTCAGCAGTGGGAGTATGAGTATGACAGATATTGTAACTTGATATTAGTAAGTATTAGTGGCATTAATGCTGATTCAGTTCACGTACATGGTAAACAGTGACACATTCTTCATTGTTTAAATACATTGTCATTGCAACTTTTGTAATACCATTGTTATTCTGCAGTATGTTTGGACTTTTATATATTGTTCTTTTATATTGATTTTCTTGTTTTCTTATGTATTTTAAAGAACAATATGAAAATTATAGATTACTACACCCACATATAGGAGGCATTTAGTGGTTGACAGGCACATTGAAACAATGTTGCTAGACATCTTCAGCTTTTGGACTAATTCCAATCTCAGGCATAGACGAAACATATACATTAGCAGGACTCACAGATAAAAATGCCCACTGCCATCTCTAGATGCTAAGGTCCAACTGCAAGTGCGTCTAAGGTGAGCAGTGATCTTAGCTGAGGTTGAACAGTTGGGATACAGAAGATATATGAGGCAAGTTGGGGGAGGGATAGCAGGGTAAAGATGGGAAAAGATGCTAGAGCTGCCTGCTGGATTTTCAGGAGCATGGCAGAGCAGCATAGTGGGCTGCTAGATGCATTATCGGGAGACTTTGCGGATTGCTGGTGTATGTGTGTGTGTGTGTGTGTGTGTGTGTGTGTGTGTGTGTGTGTGTGTGTGTGTGTGTGTAAGGGGAGAGGGTGGAAGGGGAAAGGAAAGAAGTAGGGAAGGGGAAAGAACTATGCAGATTCACTGGTGGAATATAAGGCATGTGTAGGGCTGGAGTTGGGAGCAGGGACTAGTGAAGGTTGAGGCTAGGAGGGTTACAGGAATGAAGGATGCATTGCAGAGAGAGTTCCCACCTGCACAATTTAGAAAATATGTTTTGATGGGAGAAATCTAGATGGTGCAGGCAGTGAAGCATATGTTAAAGTCAAGAACGTAGTGTTGAGCAGCATACTCGGCAACTGAGTTGTCCAGCTGTGTCTTGGCCGGCTTGGTGGTGCCATGTGGACAGACAGTTGTTTAGTGGTCATTCCCTCATAGAATCCCACACAGTAGTTTGCAGTGATCCCTTTATATTCTCTGCTTTGAGTCTGTGACTTCTCATAGTTTTGATTTGCACCCAAACTATAATTATATCTTGAGGTGCAAATCTTGTGGACATAATTTCTGTAACAATGCCAGAAGTAAGATTCTTCAACATGTTATTGATTCTCACAAATATAAACAGTTTCTTCAACAACAAACTCCATGTATTCTTGTAAAAGCAGATGGTAAATGCTTCTGTGCAAGACTCTCTTAACACAAGATATGTCACATATCCTACCTTCTTCAGAACGCTCATGTTGCCAGTTCGTTACATAATAAGAGAATAAGAGAATGACACAAATCAAAGTGTACAGTCTTCTTCTGTTACTTCATGGATTGTTCCCAGCATTGTTATGCAGAGAGTGGTTACAATGGGCTTTGCCATGCTAGGACGATAATATGTGGATCATGCACAAACACCAATACAGGTATTTCACCTCATGGAGTTACTGTGGTTGCCTCTCCACCCTTGAAGACACATGGCATCCCTATGTATGCTTGACTCATGCAAAAATACATAAAAAAGCATTTATGCTCTCTTAAATATCAAATCAGTATTATTTGTAGTTCACAAGCATTTTTGTTGCTGATGTAGACTTAGTGTTATGTATCACTCTACCAGGTTGCAGCTAAACTGGTAGATCACATTGCTGCTTTCGCATCTTGCCTTTGATAGTGTAGGAGATGTCTCTTATGGTACTGGAGTATGTGTTATTGGAAGATAGCATGGAATAAGTTTTGTGTCTAGGTATTAGATATACTGCAGGGATATGTGACATGAGGCAATGGACTCTGTGAAGAAGTGAAATAGGAAAAGATAAGAATATTGTGTAAGTTGGGTGGATCATGGAATAGCACTGTGGAAGGAGTGGGATGAATGTGGGAGGATATTCCTCATTTCTAGGCATAGCTGGAGGTAGTCAAACCATGGTGGGAAAGTGATTCAGTTGCTCCAGTCATGGATGGTACAGACCAATGTGGGGGTTCCTCGTTTGTTGCCAATCAGTGGATATATTCGGGATGTTAGGTGGATGAGGCACAAAGTATGAGAGTTCTGATTCTGGACAACATTGAGAGGGTAATTTTGGTTTATGAAGGTGTCAGTGTGACTCTTGGCATATTTGGATGATGACTGTATGGAATGGTCTTCTTGATGTGGAATGAGTGGCAGATCTCAAAGTGAGGCTACATCTGATATGGATGAAGGTACTGATGTAGCCATCTTCGAGATGGAGATTGACATCGAGGAAGGTTAACTTACTGGGCTGAGGAGGACTAGGTTAAGCAAACTGGGGACAAGGTGTCAAGGTACTGCATAATGTGTATAGGTTGTCCTCACCCTTGGTCCAGTTCATGAAGATGTCATCAATGAATCTGAGCCATGTGAGGGATTTGGTATTCTGACTAGGAAGGATTCCTCTAGATGGTACATGAATATGTTGCCATTGAATCCTTCCACAAATATGCTCATTGGTGCACCAAAGATAAGGTTATAGGCGATATCTTCAAAGGAGAAATAATTGTGGATGAGGGATAGTTGGTTTGATGACCTGGAAGAAGCTAGTAGGTTTGCAGTCAGTGGTCAGGCATGGGCGTCAAGGCCATGGGCATTGGGAATGTTAGTGTAGACAGAGGTATGGTTAGTGTTTCATCATTGATAGCGATATGTTGTCTTCAGGCATACCTGTTTTCCATCATTTTTAAATCACCAATCTAACACTACATTGCATGCACAGTAAATATGCCAGTATTAATTTTCAGATACAAAATTGGAGAATGACGTTTTGTTGTGAGTTGCTAAAAGATACTCCAAGACGCTTTTATGTGTCTTGTTGTTACACGACGTGGCACACGAAGAAATTGTGTATTAAGGAACAAAAGTTAAATAAAAATGAAACACAACATAAGGTGGCATGAGATGATGAAAATTAGTCTATCAATCCATGATAAAGAATAATTTAGCTAATTATGATATATCCAGTAGCATGTAATTAGAACTCTAGAGGCTCTGAAAAATTTATTTAGATCTATATACTAATATTTATTTCATTCATATAATTATGCACTCATCAGATAATAATAATGTGCAATTTTTATAACTTGGTTTGAAGCTTGATTACTGTATTTATGTATTTTCTCAAGCTAATTAGTTATGTAGGTGTATATGAATCTAGTGTCACAACATATCAATTAATTATTTTGTGCAGTGATGCACCGTGCTACTCTTAATGCAGCTAGTTTACAGCTGTGTGTTATTTGATGCTCGCAGACATATGTTATACGTGTAAGTCTGCAGGCTGTCATGGCCATTGCCACTGCAGTTAAAATCTTCTGGTTTATTAGGCCATGTCATATTTCTTCTAAAATGATCGGCGTTTTGACCCCTCTATTGGGATCTTCTTCAGTATCTTCCAGTGTCCACCACTGCTAGGACAGTGAAGGGTGGAAATGTCAATCATTTTAGAAGAAATATGATGCCTACTAATAACCCAGAAGATTTTAACTTCATATGTTAGATATACTAACAACACATTTTCTGTGATTACATTTGAAGCAAGGGTAGTGGAAATATATGCCTCTGAGGGATCTTTGGTGTGCTGGTAGCTGCAAGTAACATTTTTTGTTGTTGTTGCAAGTAACTTATAATATGGAAATAAAACACATAACATTCAGCATTATGAAATAAAATATGGCGTTTGCTCAGTTTGTTGTGTGTCAGCTATGGCGTTTTCTCAGACTGTTGTGTGTCAGCTAATCACAATTGTCAGTTACCAGTAACTTTCAAAAATCAAATTGAACTCTGTTTCCATAGACCTTTGAGGGCTCAAACATCAGTGATGTATATATGCAGACTAAAGTGGTGAATAAAAATTTGCACCAAGGCCTTGGTACAGATTTTCATTTGTTGCTTTAGTGTGCATATATACTGTTGAAAATAACTAGAACTGAAAAATAATGAATATTGAATATTGCCGCAACTGGTATTGTAAAATAACCATTTGGACCAATTTTAGTGTACACCAGGAGACCATGCTCTTTTCTTAAAGTAAATAGGTTCTTTCACAATTATTATGATAATGTGGTTTGATCACTGCAGTCTTAATGGGTGATGAAATATTCTGACAATTTTATGGGTTGAAACTATTTTATGTATCCAACTTAGCGCTACCTACATTGTAATAATCTGAACATTGATTTCACCCCTCTCTTCACATATATAAAGTATTACTGGAAATGAAATGCAATTCCCAAAACTTAAGTATGTGTGTTGAGTCAAGCAGAGTGTATACACTCGCGGAAATCTGGGAATACCCTGGGAATTTTTTCATCTGGGAGAAAACTGGGAAAAACCTGAGAATTTTTTAGAATTCTGCGAATTTTTCATTGTTTTAGTTTTCAGTTAAATTTTTATAGCTTGGACTGGTAAGAACTGATACTCTAACAAAGAATTTTACTTAAGCCTGCTACTGCAAAATAATACTGCAGCAATGAAACATAAATGAGGAAAAAAATAAAACTTGAGTTGCAAAGGAAATGTGCTATTTACAACAAAACATAGTGCACACACAAACGTCTGCCAACAGTAAAACTTATCAAAGGCTTTAGGACAAAGGCTATGCAGTACTTTATATAACAACAAACTGCTTCCAATGGTCGTGATGTCATGGCAGTTTGTATTTGAGCAATTGTAAATGGACTTATGCACATGCTTAGTTGAGTCATGTATCAGCAGTACCTTCTCCCACTTCTAGCTACTTGAAACGCGGCTATTAGCTGTATCAGCAATAGCAACAAGCAGGCATATGATATCCAGAAAAATTTTACAGGCGCACCCAAGCTACCAGATTCGCACATGCGCAAGGAAGTCTGAGTTAGTGGCTTGAGGGTTAGTCTCCATGTGAACTGTATTTATGTTTAGTGATTTTACTGTCTCCTCTTGGTTAACAGCTCTCACGTCAAATGGAAACAAAATGGATTTCTGTGGCTGGGAGCTATAAAGTGAATTAAAATACATTTACATAATTATGGAAGGCTAAAATGGTAATTAGTTTCAATTTTATGATTTTATTTTATTTTCAGGTTTTATGCAGTCACACATTAATTGCCTTGCAGAACAATGAATTTATTTTTATCAATTTGCTAAAAAAATTTGGCTTTAATTAATCTTTACTGCAGAGGCAGTCAGTTTATTTGAAACACTATTGCTATTGTCAATTGTTCACGGAATATCAAGCGCACGTTGTTATCTTCTGGGAATGAGATAATACAGAACTGGTACTCCAAGAAAATTTGCATAAACTACACTGAAAAGTTTAATATCAGCTTGGGGCCTACTTCTTTGTGAACCTGGAAATACGAATGTGTCCTTTAAGTTGATTTATGCCTTTTAGTATGGTTTACGAAATTCCAATGGTTTTGGAGTATCCTCTGATGTCCTGTTTCATTTATGACGTGATTTAAGATTTCTTAATGCTACATACATATGATTATATATGCTACCTACGTTATTGTAGCTGTGCAGGCACAGTAATGCCATTTTCTGGCTTTGACGACTGCTGAAATTAACTTTGTAAGGTCACGGAAAATATTGCGATTGGTGGTTTCAGAAGTGTTACTTTCAAAGTTCATTTCATTTTACACAATACAAGTTGTGTCACGTGTGTGAACGTGTTTTTAATTTCTTAAATCACAGAGTCTTTGACTTTAATTTGAAACTTAACAGTTTTAGGGCCATTCACTTAGAAGAATTTCGAGCCCAGAAAACCAGACTTTTACATCATTACTTAAAATTTTACTGGCACATTTGTGTAATGTATAAAAGTGCAACACATGCAGAAAGACAAATATTATATGTGAAATCTTAGCTTTTCCTGTAGCTACACTATGTACATTAATTACAACTATTAACTTCTCCTGTTTGTGTGTTCACACTACTTAACATTGATGTTGCTATACGCTGACATCATGTGTCCTATGCTCGGAATCACTATGTTTACATGCGACACGTCTTCCAAAAGATAAAAACCATTTTTCACTGTTGTATTTACATGTTAAGGTCTGAAGTGGATACGCTAGCCCAGTTAACTACGGTGCCTGGAAAAACTGCTGACATAGTTTATGGTTTAGTCAGCACAATCACTATTTCTCATCAGTTAGACAAAAAGGTGTAAACAGCTTCAGTCTAAGCACAGTTACGTTTAGATGGGAGTGAAAATCAACTGCAGAAGGCAGCCAGAAGCGGATTTTCAGAATCGATTTTGAAGTGTTTACATGACCACCCAGAAGTGGTATTGGGAGATCAGTTTACAAAATTGGCGTTTGCGAGCCCCCATGTAAACACACTGAATATCTGCTATCATCGTTTGGTGAGATCACGTGACATGAGCAATGATTGGCTTACAAAAGCACATCACAATTTCGATTTCAATGCTTCAGAAATTAACGTTCTGTATTTGGTGGAATTTGACTAGTGCTTTTGGAGTACAAAAATATGCAGCGTACATCTTGCTGCAAATCAAAGATCTTTTGAAAACCTATTTTTTTGGGTTCGTTTCCTAAAGTGGTGGGAGGTTCTACACTGGTTTATAAAACCTTAACCATTCAAAGGATTCATAAGTTTTATGATACCTAGGGAAAGTATACTGTCACATAACACAGAAAAAGTGTATTTTCACCTGGGAGAAACTGTATTTTTTAATTGGGAAATCTGGGATTTTTTTTCCGTCTCTGCTTATACACCCTGGTCAAGGTACCGGTACATAGCTGATTTAGTTGACTTAATATAATGGTTACACAGACTGCAAGTGCAATACTGGAAACCAAGTTCAGCGACAGAATATACAAACAAGCAGTAGTTAGTGGAAAAAGATAGAGAGGGCCAGAAGGAAAATCATGTATGTACCTTTTCCACCCACTGCTTCCCTTTTCAAGACAAAAAAATTAAAGATATAAAGAGCTGGCACAGATTCATCATTATGCCTGTGTTACTGACAATAGTGAGCTTATATGAGGGAGCAAGGAACATTTACTCAGCTTGTTGTATGAAGGGTGCATTTTAAATCTGTATGAAAACAAGGAAAGAAAACTTTTTTTGTACTAATCATTTTATTGGCTTTTCAAAATAGTGTGCCTGAATGAAGCATCCAAAAGAGGGAAATGAAATGAAACTTCACAGGTGGAGAGGGTATGTGGTGTTTTGGTATTTATGAAATCAAATCAAATCTACAAAGAATTAGACAATGTGAGCCCACTTATTAGTTTGATGTTACGTCACCACTGCCTTTATGCGTGCACTGGTTTGTTTGGGAAGGGTGTCATAAAGCTGTTCTATCCTCTCTTATCATATCCTGAGTAAGCTGCCCCTTAACAGTTGTAATTTGTCCTTGATATCCTGGATATTGGATTGGATTTTGAATTGTTTGGGGGAAGAGACCAAACAGCAAGGTCATCGGTCCCATTGGATTAGGGAAGGATGGGGAAGGAAGTCGGCCGTGCCTTTTCAAAGGAATCATTCCGGCATTTGCCTGAAGCGATGTAGGGAAATCAAGGAAAACCTAAATCAGGATGGCCAGATGCGGGATTGAACCATCGTCCTCCTGAATGCGAGTCCAGTGTGCTAACCACTGCACCACCTCGCTCGGTTCCTGGATAGTGGCACTGATCTGGAGTTCCATATGGGCTGGTCACATATTCTATTGGGAACAGATCAAGGGATTTGCTGGTTACAAAAGTACGTCAATATCATGCAGACAGTTTATAAAGCTATATGCCACATTTTGACAAGCATTGTCCTGTTGAAAAATGGCACCACAATAGTGTCACATGGGAGATAGCACACTCTGGGCCTGTGACATACTGTTGTTCTGTCAGATTTCCTCAATCACTACCAGCTGTGTCCTGAAGTCATACCTGATGGCTCTCCACACCATTTTTCCAGGAGTAAAACCACTGTTTCTCTCCAAAACATTGGAATAATAGGGCTTTACCCAGATCAGTTAGTTACTTAGTTCAGTTTTAGTTGGTTGCATGTTCCATTGATCAGTCACACAGTATGGTAGCCATTATGATGTTGAAAGTGTCAAGTGCACAAGAAATGCACATATTAAACAAGATTTTTTTATACATATATGTATTACAATACAGAGGATTAATATTTCTATTAATTTCCCCATTCCCTTAAATGGCACAAAATGCATATACTATATTTATAGATCTATTTATTCCTATTCAAGAATTCATCTATGGTATAGAAGGAGCTCACAAAATGCATAAACTATATTTATAGATTTATTTATTCCTATTCAAGAGTTCATCTATGATACAGAAGAAGTTGTCAAGGAGATATGATTTCAGTTTATTTTTGAAGCTATTTTTATAGCAGCATATTTTACCCCTTTCTGTTCCAAGGATAGGTTGAGTAAAAGATAGTGTTAAGTCTTACTTTTTTCTGGTATTATAACCATGAATGTCACTGTTGTTTTTAGACTGGTCCATGTTCTTGAGAACAAATTTCATTAGTGAGTAAATGCACTGTAAGGCTGTTGTAAGAATTCCCAATCTTTTAAAAAGATGCCTACAAGATGTGCGACTATGAATCCCACACATTATTCTAACCACTTACTTTTGAGCAGTGAATACTTTTTGTCTAAATGTTGATTCACCCCAAAATATTATTTCATGTGACGTCAGAGAGTGAAAGTATGTTAGCTTACTAATAAGATCATCACCATACTCATTGATGATAGTCATCTGAGGTGGTGCAGAGCTGTGACTGTGATTAGTCGCTGAACACATTGTGATGCCTTTCATCAGCAGTCCATACTTTCCAGTCATGGTTCCATTATAAATGCAGCTGCTTGTTTTTCTATGTTTATGACAACCAACACTTGGGGTGGTAGTTCCTTAATCTGGTTATAGCTAGTCTCTGACCAGTGGTATGGGATGACACACAATGTTACAGGGATTCCATTGCTTGTTCTCAGATGGCATGTGCAATTTGAAGGGGCTACAATGTGCTTGGTGCACAATACAGTGATCCTCCCATGTGGTGGTCAGATGTGGCTGACTATAAGCTTGATGAGTATGCCTGCCTTCATGTTCCCATTCAGTACAGTATTTGGCCACTATCACATTTGGCCAACTAAGAAATCTGTATTGTGCATGAAGGCAAAGGAAGATAAGAGTGAGACTGCATGTCTTTCGCAGTGAAGACCCAATGCTTGACCCTATTTACACTCATGATGTACCAGCTGGCCTGGTAACAACATTAAACATGAACAACAATGCACTCTGGTGGTCATTGTACCTTTCATAGAGCATTGCAACTTTAAGCATTTCCATACCCACCAATGGTGTGTACTTATATGCAGTTACATTAAAGGTTGACCACAAGTTTGTCGCATTCACTTTTTTGTCAGGCATTGTATTTATTCTTAATAAAATTTATATACTTTTACAACCAATGGAGCCAATTTTGAAAACTGTCTTTTTTTGTCCACTTGATGTTTCTGTGGAAACTTTTTTTTTCTTCTGTCATATAATCAATTGTTTTTTAATGCTGGGTGATGGGTGGCACTGTCACAATGAGCAGCGATGTAAAGTTGTTACATGTTTCTATATTAACAAAAGGAAAGTTTCTACTCACAATATGGTGGAGATGCTGAGATGCAGATAGGTACAGCAACCCAGTTTTGTGTCTCACAACATTGAGTGAATCTTAAAAGGGTAATTCTTTAGTGTATGATGATTCACTGACAGCTTTCCATGCTGACAATCCTTCCTTATATACTTTAGATGGCCCTTGAGGTCTGTTGACAGACTGGATAGTGCACAGAAGCCACATTGGTCTGTTTGTAATTGGATATAACACACTCTACTGAGATGCACAGAGAAAGCAGATTTAGTTTTACCTCAAATGTTCAAATGTGTGTGAAATCTTGACCTGCTAAGGTCATCAGTCCCTAAGCTTACACAATACTTAACCTAAATTATCCTAAGGACAAACACACACACACCCACGCCTGAGGGAGGACTCGAACCTCTGCAGGGACCAGCTGCACAGTCCATGACTGCAGTGCCTTAGATCGCTCGGCTAATCCCGTGCGGCCAGTTTTACCTCCATTAAACTGGTAGCTTTACCTGTGCTAGTCACAGTGTGTTGTAAAACTTGTTTTGAACAAAACTGTGTGCCGAACCGAGATTGTAGAGCACTTGCCTGCAAAAGGCAAAGTTCCCGAGTTTGACTCTCGGTCCGGCACACAGTTTTAATCTGCCAGGAAGTTTCATATCACTGTACACTCTGCTGCAGAGTGAAAAATCTCATTCTTGTTTTGAACAGTTTATTTGCTTATTAACATCTTAATGACCTGTGATATAATGGGAGAGCAAACATTGAATGTGTAACTTTTTTGAAGAATTACATATGATACTTTGAAAATTATGTTGGACCATCATTGAAATGTTGACAGAAATATTCATCTTTAATTATTTCAGATAAAAACATTCTCTATGTTTCGCATGTGGAAAGGCTTTTATGTCTGGAGAAAGAATGTAAAATGGAAGAAAATTCATGATGCAAGAAAATCCCTTAATGAATTGCTTTTCTTGCTGAATCCAGCCTTACGTAAAGCATTACTAGACGTTCAGCTTGCTTGTAATAAGATGGTTGAAGTATATTTCACTGACTTTAGTAATAAGGAAAAGAATATCTTATTTGAATTCATGAATGCTCAGGTAAGATCATTTCCATGGCTGTCATTGGCTCAGTTCATCATAAGTTTCACTGCCACTGTTGGAACAAGTATTATTATAATATATTTTGCCTTCTAATTCCAGGTACTGGAAAATTTACTTCATTAATGGTAAATGCCTATTAGAGCACATATTATTTTTCAAGTTTAAATTTCTCTTTGTGTTACCCCACAACTGATTATCGACTTCATTTCTTTGAACTTAATAATTAATACTGATGTAATACTTTAATAGTACAATCTAACAAGGCCATATGCAAAAAAAAAAAAAAAAAAGGAAAATATGACAAAAAATTCACATTTAAAAAAGTACTTATTCTTTGATTATCTTTTTTTTTTTTTATTACCTCTAAACTTATTACAAGTTGACCCTATGCACTGGCCCTCCACAGTTTTCCTCGTGTTTATTGAACTTGGAGGTTAATGCTCAGGCATCAATTTGCTAAAGGAGTACAATGCAATTCTCAAACATAGTCAAAAAGAATTGACTTAGAATTTTTGCAGGGCCCCTTAAATTTAAATAATTTATTAAAGTTAATTGAATTGTCCAGCTGAGTGTTTAGCAGTCTACTCTCATAACTGTGAGGATGCCAGTTTGATTCTCCCAAGTGGAAACTTCTGTTTTATTTTTATTTTACTTTTGACTGAATTCAATATTTACTGTTGAATTGAAATGTTAATTAACAGATGTTGAATCATAAATATTTATAAAAATGACCTCTTTTCATTACTAATTGTGTGAAAAATGTGTCAGTATATATAATAAAAGTAAGTGTGTCATGCCTGTGCATGCTGACAAAGCTTGGCAACCGAATTTTGCAAACCAGTGGGAGCTATATGATGTGATTCTCTGCCCACAATCCACAAAGAAGTTTTAATTTCAGACCTACAGGTGGTACATATGAAAGTATTGGCGTTTAAAGAGGGCATCTGTTTGCAACAACATAAGAAATGTATGCATGGTTTGTCTACGCATCCCACTATAATTCAGCTACACACTCCTGCAGCCAATTGGTGATTACATGGTAGGGTAACACTCCATTGCCCATCTGTGAAAAGAGTTTGGTTTGTAACTGTGGATATTAGGTATGAAGATGTGGGTGAGCAAAGATGCCGTCACACCATTGGACTCCTTATGGGAGGACGATTTAAGTAGCCTGGAATTGAATGTTGAAGTGGCTGAGACTGGCTGGAATGTTCCCTATAAAATTCCCAACAATGTTCAAGGATATTGTAGAATGTTTCACATATTTTAGAATACTCCAGAGTATTGAAGAATGTTCTAGCTCTCTGAGCTAATCTGGAATTAGTTGGAGGTGCATTACTTACACTTTCTGGACATTTTCAGCAAATGCTCCCACTTATTACAAATTTAACTCTAGCAGATGAAATCATTGCATGTTCAAAACAATCATTTCTTAAGAACAAATTGGAGGACTCAGCTTTCCAATGATGAAGAAGCAAAACATTTTGTCAAAAAGTTCTTCGAAATTAGTGAAGACATTCAGCTGATTGATTGTGATTTATGTAACATTGTCAGCAGCCCAAATGGACGAATAGCTAAATTTTTTCCAAACATTGCAAAGTTACTGAAGTAGGTTATTAGAAAGAGTCATTTTAGCAATAAGAAATGAAGTAGTTGTTCATATTATTAAGAAATTCAAAATTAGTAATGTTCATGAACAGTATTAAACCGTATAATTCAAGCATGAATAATATCAGAAAAATATATGAAAAATAGCATTTATTGTGACAATTCTGCTCATATCTCCCAAAATGCCATTTCATTTCAAAAGAATAGCATTTAATATTACTATAAATAAGGTACAGAAACAAATGTTAATGTGTTGTGATATTAATTTGAAAGATTCATGCTTTTCTCATAGTTGTTTTTAAGTAACTTGGTTATTAGAAAGAGCCTTTCTAGCTGTAAGAAATGCAGTAGCTGATGATATTAACTTAAAAAACCAAAACAAGAAATGGTTGTGAACAGTTATCAAATCGTATAATTCAAGCAAGAGTAATATCAGAAAAAGATAAGGAAAAACAGCATTTATTCTGATCATTCTGCTTGTATCTTCCAAACTGCCATTTCAACTGAAAAGATTGTAAATTCCAACAAAATTAGCATTTAGTTTTGCTACAAAAAAGACACAAAAACAGATGTTAAGGTGTTGTGGTATTGATTTGAAAGAATCATGCTTTTCTTACCGTCAGTTATATGTAGCTTGCTCTAGGGGTGGGAACCCAAAGAATTTATGTGTATACTCACCATATATCAGGATCTACATCTACATCCACATCTACACCTACATAGATACTCTGCAAGCCATCATAAGGTGTGTAGCAGAGGGTATCCTGCACTGCTACTTGTCATTTCCCCTCCTGTTCCACGCGCAAATAGAGCGAAGGAAAACAACTGTATATATGCCTCCGTATGAGCCCTATTTTCTTGTATCTTATCTTTGTGGTCCTTATGTGCGATTTATGTTAGTGGCAATAGAATCATTCAGCAGTCAGCTTCAAATGCTGGTTCTCTAAATTTTTCAATAATGTTTCCCAAAAGGAATGTCACTTTCTCTTCAGGGGTTCCCATTTAAGTTCCCGAAGCATCTCTGTAACACATTTTGTTGGAACCTACCGGTAACAAATTTAGCAGCCCTCCTCTGAATTACTTAAATGTTTTCCTTGAATCTGACCTGTACGGATCTCAAACACTCTAGCAGCTCTCAAGAATAGGTCACACCAGTGTCCTATGTGTGGTCTCCGTTACAGGTAAGGCACTGTTTCCTGAAATTCCCCCAATGAATGGAAGTTGACCATTTGTTCTGTACCCCAGTTTCCCCATGCTCGTTCCATCTCATATCGCTTTGCAATGATACACCCATATATTTAAACATTAGTAATATTATATATTTAAACATTAGTAATACTGTATCTGGACATTACAGGTTTGTTCTTCTTACTCATCTGCATTAACTTACATGACAAATGTAGTTCATAAGCAAGTATTCTGATAGATAATTAAGAATGTAGTTTTTTCACTAAATTAAATACAGCAGTATTGAGAGTATGCTGATTTAGTATTGTTTTACAATTTCTCCACCCATTAAATACACAAATTATAAAGCTGTGCTAAGTCAACATGTCCTCAATACAGCTGTATTCAATTTGTATAAATGTCCTTAATTTATATGAAAAACCACCTGCCATGAATCTTTGGGTTTTGTGTTAGGTGCTGCTTTTGGTACTATAGTCATTGTGCAATGGTAGTTGCAACATTTCTGGAGGTAGTGTTTGAAGTGGTCATTATCACATTGTAGTGTTCACAAGGACAGCCCACCTCTTTTGCAAAGTGTATGTTTTAAGGAAAATATTTCAAGATTTATCTGTGTTGTTGAGCTTTTATGAATATCTTTCAATGTTAACAAATGTTTTCAAATGTTTCAAAATGTTATCAGTTGTTGTAGGTTTTAGAATATCCTAGAAACTTCATGATTTTTTTAACATTCTCAAATATTTTGGAATATTTTTGGTGGTCTATAAGGTAGTGAATGTTATGGTAGTATATTTCAGCTGAAGATATTGTTGAATACTTCAGTGACTTTGAGAGTACTGGAGAGTCCTTTTTAGTGTAGCATACTAAGCTTTTTATGAATTTTTCAGTGTTCTGTTTTACATGTTTTCTCGAGTGTTCTTGAGGAGTCTGGAATATACCCAGAAAACAATTGAAACTAAAAGCCTTGTGAAGCAGTTAATAATAAATTAAAATTTGATACACAAATGGGAACTGTCTTGTACCAGAATACAAAAATTATGTATCTCAGTAATACTGATCAGTTATTTTATCAATTATGTTTCACCCCATATTTTTAGCCTATTTGTTTGAATTCATTAGTTGTGTATGTTGATCACTGATTGTGATTCTGTGTTGTTATGTTAATTGTGATCAAAAGACAGCCTGTTGTATGTTAATTGTGATCAAAAAACAGTTTAAGGAAATGTAGGTTTGCTGCTCAAAATTCTCATTTTATTATTGTAATTTGGTAGTAAATATTGAATTGTAATGAAAGTTTAAAAAAAAATCTGCTGAAAGTTATAAAAAATTCTGCCTCTGCTGAGAATAGAATATGCAACTCTTCCACTATGAGAGTATAATCTCGTATTCTCAACTACGAGAGATTAGGTTACTTTGATTGAAATGTTTTGCACTTAATAGCACTCAGAAAACTCCCAAGTCAATATTTTAAATTTGATAACTGCATCATTCTTTTTTAGCAAATGTATGTCTAGGCACTAACATTCAAGTGCTATATGTACAAATAAAATCAGAGTCTGTGAGGTCCCCTTCTTGGGGAGGGGGGGATGGGCCAAGAAACATTTTCAACAGTTTTAAAAAATACCATATAAATGTTTCTAGTAAATCATAACCTTACTTTTGAATTTTAGACTTTTGTGTAAACACACTCAGATTGAGTATGAAACAGAACTCAATGGCTTTTAGTCCTCACTTCATTATTTAACAACCAATTAAATTCTCACATATCATGTGTATTAGTATAAAATCATGTTATCTTTTATTTCAGATGAAAAATCTGGTTATAGTTCGTGAACAGTTACTTGAATATAGAGACATAGTTAAAGAACTTATTAATTGTGCTTGTCACAAAGCACTCCTGTCTGTTGGATTCACCACAGATGATCACAATTTCCTGATTCAGCCAACTTCATCAGCAACAAGTGGAGCAAAACGCAGTGCTAATTCACAGTTCCAGATGTCTTACATGAAGCAGATCAATAAGCGACGGTTCTGCACAAGGCTTACAAGGTTTCTCTTATTGTATATCTTCTTTGATTATCATCATGAACTGAATTTCAGATAAGAAACTAGAATGAAACAGCTTCTTAATACAACTGTTTGATTACATTGAATACTTGAGAGTGACTGAATGAAATCTGCGCAGAAAATGAGTTATCTGGAAAAGCAAATTAGGTTCTAAAAACTTTGAAAGCATTTGCCTTTGTCATACTTGGTCAATAGCTAATACAAGCTATAGTCTTATAATCACAAATTCAAACAACAGCAACTTCAGGATGGGAGTTTTCCTTATAGCACCTTCTCCACTCCTGAAATTATCCTGGCCTCAACCTATGATAATGTACTGTTCCCTCCTTGGAGCGCCTTCTCCACTCCTGAAATTATCCTGGCCTCAACCTATGATAATGCACTGTTCCTCCCTTATAGCACCTTCTCCACTCCTGAAATTATCCTGGCCTCAACCTATGATAATGTACTGTTCCCACACACTCCACCCAACAGTTTCTGCCCTCTCTGTTCTACACGTCCTTCCACTTCACATCCTGTTGCCATATGTGCTCCCATGTGACTATAACAACATGAGTGGAAACACTGCATGGTGGATCAGACAGTGTGATGTGGTCTTAAGTTACTCTTGTTCTTCTTCCAGTATGGTTGCCTGTTAGTTTTTGCTCTCATACCATGGCTACAACTGAACTTATTCTTCTTGACTTCATACCCAGGCAGGGTGATGCTGTAAAAGAGTGTCTCACTACTTTCAACTATTGAATAATGAACTCATCTTCAACAATAATCTTCTTTGTTGTTTCAACTACTTACATCAATTATGAAGACAGATCCAAATATCAGCGACTCATAAATTCAAACACATTGATCAATACATCCGATCACATTGAATCTGACTTAAGATCTAAGATTTACAGTCTTCATTTGTCTTCAGAGTTTTCATTTTAATATGTCAATTTTCTCTGAGGTGTTCATGATACCTTCAAGATGCGTCACCAAGACATAAATGTCCACATCCAGCAAGTGCTACTGCCTTGCCACTGCTGTTTTATGTCCCTGCCTGTGCACCATGTGCACAGATCACAGATCAGGGTGTGCAAAGTGGATTTTTTCCATTGTATAAAATGATTATACAAGACATGGACATGTTTCAGCAGCATGAGTGTCCTCAGTGAAACGTAGCTCATTCTCACAAATAGCCATTGCTACAGTGCAGATTTCCCCACTGAGATGAAAGATGTCATGCAAAACTCCTTCAACCCACTCTTTACAGTTAAATGTAACATGTCTGGTATCATATTACAACTTGCTATCCATTTCATTTATCCTTAACAAACGTAATGAATGGTTTCTTTAAATTTCCATGCATGATTATTCATTTTTGGTCTTGAAGAGCTAGCATAAAATAAGGCTCTAGCCATTAACAGTCCACCGATGTTTATCACCAGTCATTACAGAATCCACAACATTATTTAACCTTTTGGGTTATAAGAATGTGGGATGTGTTTTCTTCATTAACTGAAATTCATTGTTAGGTAACAGCATTGATTTAACATTAGCAATATACTTAATTTCATCCTTTACCATCCAGATCTCAGATTTGAAAACATCAACATACATAGAGTGAAGGTTAGCAGAGACTGGTTCCAGGGTAAATTTGTTTGCTCCTGACTACTGTGGACACCCCTTCAACAAAGTGATCCATTGTTACTCAACACATCTTCTCCAACCGTAATAATTGAGTTTAACCTTTTGTAAGGTTAGATGATGTACAACCATTCTTCCTTTCAGATGAAAGTGTCCCCTATTCAGTCTCTTTCAAAAAACTGTTTAGTTTATCCCTCTGCAGGTTCATGTAACCAAAGGACCAACCCCCTTTATTTGGTATACCTATCCCCAAAGTCCTTTACACACAATGCAATACAGGCTATTTCTTCCTTGAATGCACAGGACCTCTGACATAGGACAGCCTCTGTCTAGGTCTGCTTACATGTGTTAACTCCCTCAACTAATCTAAAGGAGGACACACTTCACCATATAAAATCTGTTTGCACAGAACCTCAATTTCATTTCTCACATCCTGGTGGGAAGGGGCTGCTTTATTTCTGATGTTTCTTTACTCCAATTTTAAAGCATATCACACCATACCCCCACCCAAAATTGCTATAACCTGCATGTTTGCTGCTGTCTGCATTAGCATTTAACTTTGGGTAATAATATTCGCATGTTCATTTCCTTTTCTCAGGATCATTTAGATCTGTTACTGGACTAGTATTTAAAATTATCCAAGTCATCACATGCAGCTCCATGTATCATTAAAAATTCCACCTAGCATAAAAAAGCGAGGACTGAAATTGCAATTTTCACCCTTTGAAGACTCAACAGATTTCACACTGATGACAAAACATTCTAGGGTAGTCTAGGTAACTCTATTTTCAATTCTCGATTGTCAAGTATTTTATAAAAAACTTATGTTGTAATATGTATCATGGTGATTAACTGTCTGTTATGTCATCTCACACTGATCGTACATTATTTTACATAAATATAGCCTATTTTCCATATCTGTTACTCCTGTTGATTGTGTAGCACTTCATCTCTACTTAAAATGGATATAATGATCTTATTGATCATGCATCTGTGCTGTCAATTAATTGATTTGTCTCCAGATGGCACTGCTATCATCTGTTCATTACACTCATGTTAGCATGCCATATTTCAGACTTACACTCCACACACTGGCTTTCCACTGTTAACTTTCTCCACAACATGTGATGCTGGTAACATACAACACACTGGCATCGTATGCAAAATATTTGAGGCATGACAATTACATCCATTTGTCCAAGTCATATCACGTATGTGTTGCTCTCCTTTGCCATCTGTGTAAACAGGTCATGGTATAAATAAACAGAAAAGAGAAGAGTTTCACTGATAGAATCTTATGAATATGGATAGAGGTTAAGATGGAACTGGTAGACATGGCAGAGAAGGAAGAAAGGAAAGTGAAAAATAGATTTGTTAAGGTGGAAGATAGAAAGAAGATAACTCTGTAAGACAGAATTCCTTACCATCTCTCACCCCAAGGAATTCTCACTTCTGCTAAAGTTCTTTGTTGTGACGCCGGCGGGAGAAGGTATTTTGCATTCCCTATTGGATGGTCTTTGTCACTGTAGTAACCACAATCAACAGTGGGAACGCCTTGGGCTGCGGATCGGAGCCACCAGGCGGGGAAGCCGCTGATGGTGGAGCACGCACCACAAGGTAAACACAGGACGAGTCGGACGACAGACCAACAACTGACAACAACCCACCATGACTGACTATGAGCGACACAACAAGGAAGAGATAAACAACGGAGGCTTGTGGAAACCAAAACACCAAACGTAAATCCACTTGGAACCAGAGCAAGGCAAATGTCAACAACGAGCTACGATCGGAACGCAGTACCGCCAAGGTAGAAACGAAATCCAGAGTGAGTACCAGACTGGCTGGACTATGGCAGAGCGGGTCCCTATATATGAAACCGGAGGGAGCGGCTATTGGCTGCTGTCTGCACTTGGCTTAGCGGTGGCGCCCTCGTTGTGCGAGAGCCACTGTGCAGAGTAGCCGCCGCGGAGGTGGAGCCCTCTATGGGCTGACCACGTCCATTTGTTCTGCCGTGTGTTCAACTTCCACGGTGAAAGGTTCTAGAGTCATTTCACCATCGCAGGTGCGAAAAATGAGTTTGGTAAAGCTATCACAAGTGGAAAGAGAAAGAATGACAAAACATGAAAGACGAAGAAGAAGAAAAAAGTAGTAAATCGTCAGTGATCATCGTCATCTCTATTAGCTGTCCATAAAGAATGTCCCATATAAAACCAATAGAAACTCCACTATTCTGTACTGTTCCTCTTTAAAAGAATATAAAGTGCCAATTATACATAACAGTATACATAGATAACAATGTATGTATCTTTCTCAGCAAGAAACATACTGTGTATTATTCATAATTAAATAAAAATTGACAATCCCAGTTATCTGCATAGCAACTTTTGCTGCCGTACTCTTGCTTTCACAAACAAGGATACAATGTAGTTATTAAATAAGATAGAATAGTTAGAAGTACAGAATATAGAACAGTGTAAGGTGGAGGAATGTCATTGGAGAAATGAAAGAAGGCATACTAAAGCCATTAACTGAGACTTCCGATGTATATTATTCCATTGAATTTGCAAAGTGTGCAAATTCTCTTTGTGGTATATATTTCATAACCATATTGACATTATATAGTCCCTTTTTCTGGCCTGTATCTGGATTGGCCATTACAAGCGCCTTAGGATATGGCATTCTTACCGCTGTAAGAGGTCCACAATAGCATAGAAAGAACTTACTCATCTCCTTTTTTATGTTACAACTATGATGAACATCTTTTACTAAAACTAAGTCATCTACACTAAATATAGATACATATGCCATATTGTTAAACTTACATAGTCTGCTTTGGACTCACTCATGTGACTTGCTTCTTATCCTATTGTCTGTTACTGTTACTTCTTCTTCGTTTGAAGGAAGCCATCTAGTGTTGTGTTTACATGAACTTACAGGATTAGTTACTGATGTTTTAGAGTGAAGAAAGTCATTGGACATCTAATTTAACTAATTAGTTGGGAATTTATTTAGCAGTGTATGCATATGTGAACTAGAAAAATGGCAGCAGAAGCACTGGATTGGTGTTAGGTTATCTATGAAACAGAACAGTGAAGCTAAAGACAAAACAGTAAAGCATTTAGCAAGTAGTTAGACAAAACATTAAGACCTTAAAAAACTCACAGGAGGCCCCTAAAATACTTGGGGATGATATTAAATCAGAATTGGAAGCTACCATTAAGGCTCACAGGGATGATACTCTTAAGAAGGTAGAAGAAAGTATCAACCAAAAGTTAGAAGCTTCCGCTACCAAACTGGTGGTAATTAAATCACAGGCAGAAACATTTGAAGAGGGATGATACTCTTAAGGGGCTAGAAGAAAGTATCAACCAAAAGTCAGAAGCTGCCATAGCCGAGTTGACAGTGGTTAAATCTCAGGCAGAAGTATTTGAAGAAGAGTTAATGTCTGTATTTAATGTACAGGGAAATAAAGTTACTGTTATGGATAAAGAATTAAATGATTTGTCTAGCAAAGTAGAAATGGAGATTAATGCACAATGTGATTTAGTGAGAAATGAAGTACATCATCACTTGAAAGAAGCTCATAATAATGTACACACCTTAGACTACCAAATCTCAGGTACACAGGAGGGGGCTGTAAGGTTAGAGCATGGAAAACTACTAAATGAAATTTTGAGTCACCTAACAAGTTTGACTAGATTGGAAGAGAGATTACAGGTGTTTGTACAACAAAAAGTACAGGATACAATTGAATCTACTAGTATTAAAACCAGTTCTTTTGGAGATGCTGTAGACCGTAGAAAGGAAATACAGGAATTGTGTGATGGCTTAGAAAATGGAAAAAACTGAATTCAGGACAAATGAGACAATCAATAATGTTGCTTTTCCTTGTGAGGTTTTTGAGGATGCTCAAATGATAAATGGAATAAATTTTTGTAAATGGTTTTCAAAGCTGAAACTGGATGGCGGAGTGTATCCATTAAATTTCTTTAGGATGTTACACAAATGTTGGAGGACTCCAGAAAGATAGATTTTATTTATATTACCCATCTAAGACTGCAACCCCTCATTTCATGATAATATCCATTTGTTCAGATTCCATCATTCCTTAAACCTCAGCAACATAGTCCTGCAAAACCATGTCAATCAGTCTTAAACCTCTTTGTAATACCTGCTCCCCAGCTGTAATATTCTCCTGCTTCAGAATTGCAAATTCCTGGAACTCATATCACACATTGAACCTCTTTCCCTTTTGTAACTAGAGCAGGATGCACAGTTCCACCTCAAAAAACTCTACACCACAATGAGATTTTCACTCTGCAGTGGAGTGTGCGCTGATATGAAACTTCCTGGCAGATTAAAACTGTGTGCCCAGCCGAGACTCGAACTCGGGACCTTTGCCTTTTGCGGGCAAGTGCTCTACCATCTGAGCTACCGAAGCACGACCCTCACCTGGTCCTCACAGCTTTACTTCTGTCAGTATCTCGTCTCCTACCTTCCAAACTTTAGAGAAGCTCTCCTGTGAACCTTGCTGAACTAGCCACCATACAGAATTCACAACCTAAACAGACATGAAACACACTCATGGGTCTTTCCTCATAAAGCCTGAGCCCCACAGAAATAGCAGTCCCTTCCAAGGGCCTCACATTTTGCCCCTTTCCCAAGTTCAGTTGTGCATTGCTTGTTAAAGACTTTCAGGAGTGCTAGTTCTGCAAGGTTCGCAGGAGAGTTTCTGTAAAGTTTGGAAGGTAGGAGATGAGATACTGGCAGAAGTGAAGCTGTGAGGACTGGGCGTGAGTCGTGCTTCGGTAGCTCAGAAGGTAGAGCACTTGTCCACGAATGGCAAAGGTCCTGAGTTCGAGTCTTGGTCGGGCACACAGTTTTAATCTGCCAGGAAGCTTCACTCTACACCATGTTTATTTCCTACTCCTGCCTTCAACTACTATTATCCATAATGTCTAAAACAACCTCCAAACCTCTCCGACATCTCCTCATAGCTGAAAAAACCATGCCTCGCAGACCTACTACATTTACCTCGCCCTCAAAACCTCTCATCACCATTCAGAATTTCAACCTAAACAGACATGAAACACACTCATGGACCTTTCCTCATAAAGCCTGAGCCCCACAGAAGTATCAGTCCCTTCCAAGGGCCTCACATTTTGCTCCTCTCCTAAGTTCAGTTGTGCATTGCTTGTTAAAGGCTTTCTCTCCTTCTCCCAGTCCCTACAGTAGTAACAGTTTTTTGCCAGCAATCACCCAAAGACAAATGTTAAACCCTGGCTGACTCAGTTTACTCCTCCAAATTACCCTCTGTTAACTTTCCAGTATTTATTAACATCGTGCCATGCCTCACCATCATTCTGCAAATCCCTCAACGAGCAAGCTAACCACAATCCACCACCTAAAAACTGATCTTGACCTTATAATCCTGTTGAATTCAAAGGTTCCACCACTGTTGTTTTGAACTAAAAGAATTACCTGACAGCTGTGTGATTCATCCACCTACAACAGGATGTATACACTCTGGGACAACCGGGAAATCCTTGAAAAACGCGGAAATTTTTTCATCCGGGAGAAAACCAGGAAAAACCCAGAAATTTTTAAGAATTCCAGGAATTGTTCGTTGCTTTAGTTTTCAGTTAAATTTTTGTACTTTTTACTGGTAATAATGGATACTCTAACAAAGAATTTTGCTGTACCACTTTGCTGTAATATAATACTACAGCAATAAAACATAAACAAGGAAAAAAAAACAGATAAAACTTAAGCTGCAAAGTAAATCTGGCATTTACAGCAACAAAACACAGCGCACACACGTGCATCTGCCAAGAGCAGAATGTGGCAAAGGATTTAGGACGAAGACTATGCAATACTTCATAACAACAAACTGCTTCCGATGGTCGTTGCATCACAACGGTTAACATTAGGTTCATTTGAGCAGTTGCCAGCGGGCTTGTGCACACGCACAGCTGAGTCACATAGGAGCAATACCTTCTCCTGCTTCTGGCCACTACAAGTGCGGCTGTTAGCTGTACCCAAGGTAACTAGACACGAGCTTTATCAGCAGTAGCAACAAACAGCCAGATACTACGTGGACACATTTTTCTAGTGCACCCAGGCTGCCAGATTTGCGCATGCGCTGAGCAGTCTGAGTTGTAATCGGATGAGGGGCAGTCTCCACATGAACCATGTTTATATTTAGTGATTTTGTTGGTTCCTCTTGGTTTACAGCTCTCAAGAACAAAACAGATTTCTGTAGACGAGAGCTGTAAAGAGAATTGAAATATTCATATTATTATGGAAGGCTTAAATATGTTATTAGTTTGTTTTCTGATTTTATTTTATTTCCAGGATTTTGGCAGTCAGGTATTAATTGCCTTGCAGAATAATGAAGTTATTTTTGTCAATTTCCTAAAAAAATGACTTTAATTAATCTTTTCTGCAGAGGCAGTCAATTTATTTGAAACACTATTGACTAGTGTCAACTGTCTGCAGATTTCAAGTGCACGTTGTTATCTATGGCATTGTGCCATAAATAAGCACTAAACATAAGATAATACAGTGTTGGTCCTCCAAGAAAATTTGATTCCGAAAACCACATTGAAAACTTTAATATCAGCTCGGGGCCTAATTCTTTGTGAATCTGGACATACAAATGTGCCCTTTAATTTGAATGATTCATTTCAGTATAGTTTACAAATTCCAATGCTCTTGGAGTATCCTCTGATGTTCTGTTTTGTTTATGATGTAATGTAAGATCTCTTAGTGCCATATACGTATGAACATACGGGCTATCTACATCATTGTAGCTGTGCATGCACAGTAACGCTGCTTTCTGGCACTCTCTGACAACTGCTGAAATGAATTCTGATAGGTCACGGGAAAATATTGCAACTGGTCGGTTTGAGAAGCGTTACTCTCTAAGTACATTTTATTGTACACAATATGAGTTATGTTACATGGGCGAAAGTGCTATGAATTTTTTAAATCACAGAGCATTTGATTTTAATTTAAAGCTTAACACTTTGCGGACCAGCCACTTAGAAGAATTTCAAACCCAGAAGACCAGACATTTATGTCATTAATTTAAATTTTACTGTCAAATTTGAGTGATTTATCAAAGTGTAACATACGGAAAAAGACAAATGCTATATGTGAAAGCTTAGCTTTTCTTGTAGCTACACTATGTACATTAATTTAAACCATTAACGTTTCCTATTTGTGTGTTCACTCTACTTAACAGTGGTGTTGCTGTGGGCTGACTACATCACGTGTCCTATGCTCTGAATCACTACGTTTACATGCGACACATCTTCCAAAAGACAAAAACTGAATTTTGGAAACTGTTTTTCGCTGCCGTGTTTACACATTAAGGTCTGAAGTGGATTTGCTAGTGCAGTTAACTACGGTGCCTGGAAAACTGCTGTTACAGTTCCTGGTTTTTCTCAGCTGACTCACTATTTCTCTTCAGTTACACTAGTTGTAAATAGTTAGTCTAACATTTCTACTTATTGTTCACTGTACAAAAAGCCACTTTGTCCATATTAGCAAAAAATTTTTAAAAATAAGATGAAACCTGACAGCCCAAGCACATTTCAAAACCAATTGCATTTACATGGGAGCAAAAATCAATTGCAGGATTGGAAAACCGGCAACCAGAAGCAGATTTCCAGAATCGATTTTGAAGTGTGTACATGACCATCTAGGAGTGGTACTGGGAGATTGGTTTCTGAAAACCGGTTCTGGGAACCACATGTAAATATGATGAATATCTGCTATCATCGGCTGGCGAGGTCACGTGACATGAGCTATAATTGGCTTACAAAAGTGCCTTGCGATCTCTATTTCCACGCTACAGAAACTAACGTTATGTGTTTGGTGGAATTTGACTATATGCTTTCATAATATGAAAATGTGCAGCGAACATGTTTCTGCACATTAAAGATCAACGATCTTTCCATTTTTTTATTTTTTATTTTTATTTTTTATTTATTTTTTGTCATTCATTTCCTAAAACGGTGGAAGCTTCTACACCAGTGTGTAAAACAGTTACCATTCGAAAGATTGATAAGTTTTATGATCCCACGGGACAGTATATTTTCACTTAACGTGGAAAAGGGTATTTTCATCCGGGAGAAAGTGTATTTTTTAACCAGGAAATCCAGGAAAAATGTGGGATTTTTTCCCCCTTGTCCACGTATACACACTGTACAAACACTGGCATAGTGATCCTTTTCTGAAAAACCAGCTGGATCTCCAACCTCTCCTCAAGTCCTTAGGGCCATCCCAGAACACCTTTCCAGAGTCCATCTTTCTCTTCACCCCAATCATGCTCCCTACATTCCACAAACCAAATCACCCAGGATGCTCCACTGTGTCAGGTTACTGTGCCCCCCCCCCCCCCCCCCCCCCCCCCACTGAGGGAGTCTATTCTCACAGACCAGCACCTGCAACCTATGCTTCTATATAAAAGATACCAGCCATATCCTCCATGGACTCTCCACAGTTCCTGTCTTTTTTGTATATGGCGCCCTGCTCTACACTGTTGATGCCACCTCCCTTTACACTGACATCCCTAATGCCCATGGCCTTACCTTATTCAGTGTTCGGTAGAACATTACCTTTCTCAATGCCCAACAGATTCCAAAACCATAACCTCTTTCCTAATTGCTATGACCAAATTTATTCTCACCCACAGTTACTTTTGCTGTGGAGGCATCACCTACAAACAAATCCCTGGTAAGGATGTGGGCATCCAAATGGCACCATACTATGCGAACCTACTCATGGGCCACATACAGTAATCCTCCGTAACCACCCAAAATCCCAAACGCGTCACCTGTTTCAGATACATTGATGACTTCTTTATGATCTGGACTGAGGATGAGGACACTCATCTACATTCCTTCAGAACCTCATCATCACCCCCCCCTCCCCCCCCACCCTTTCCCTCCTCAATTCACTTCACATAGTCCTCCTCAACCCAACAAGCCACTCTCCTCATTGAAGTTGACCTGTACCTAAAAGATGGCTACATCAGTACCTCTGTCCATATCAATTTTCCCATTATGCCCTGAAATGAGAACTATCCTGCCCACTATCCTTTCCACCCCTCCCACGGTGCTATTCCACAGTCCACTGAACCTACACAATATCCTCATCTGTCCCTAAATGACCTGTTTCCCCCAGCTTTTGTCTCATGGCTTATATCTTCATAATAATCCTAGATGCTAGATCTATCCCATACACACTCCCACCTCTGCCTACTGCAGTCCAGTCACAATCATCACCTATCCCATTACAGGCAGGGCTATCTGTGAAACCAATCACATGATCTGCAAGCTAAGTTACAACCACTGTGCTGCATTCTATGTGGGTATGACAATCAACAAGGTGTCTGTCTGTATGAATGGCTGCTGGCAAGCTGTGGCTAAGAAACAAGTGGACCACCCAGTTGTTGAGCACACTGCCCAATGAGACATTCTTCATTTCAGTGACTGCTTCACAGCCGGTGCCCTACATTATATCCCACGTCCCCGTAATCCTCCTGTTCTTAATCTTTGTTAGTCATTGTCCTTTACCAACCTGTCCCCTCCTCTGTCCTCTCTCCAGCACTACACAGCCCACTATTCCACCAGTCACAGATTTTGGTACTTCTTTCCTATTCCGCTGCCCCTCTACCCCCCTCCACCCCCCCCCCCCCCCCCCTACAAAACATCTATTTGCTCTGTCGTCTCTCCACCTTGTCCTTGTATGCTCCCAAAAACCGCACTTTATCATCCCCGACACCTACCTTGCTGTTTCTCCCCATCCCCATCCCAGTCTCTTCCTTAATCCGACCACCCATACTGCTATTCCCATCCCCACCACTCAAGACTGCTATTCCCAACATGGGCAGCTGCTTGTGGTCTGGCCTCGGCAGCCTGAGACTACGGCCATGAGTATGTGAGATACGTTTGTGTGTGTGTGTGTGTGTGTGTGTGTGTGTGTGTGTGTGTGTGTGTGTGTGTGTGTTTTGTCAAATTCTGATGAAGGCCTTTTTGGCTGAAAGCTTTCTTGTTTGACAGTCTTTTCTTTGTGTATTCTGTGGCTCAGCATCTTTGCTCTATGGTGAGTAGCAACTATCCTTTTCATAATATTGTCATTATTCCATCCTGGATTTTCCATTGTTAGATGATAAAAAGGATATGTTAAATGTACTGTTATTTGGAAATTTTCCTTTTGCATTCAGTGCTCCACAATTGTCAGCATGTTATTGGATTCTGTGATGATCAGTATGCGTCTACAGTATTTGTTCATTTTTGCGAGCTTGAAAGCAATGTATATCTAATACCAGATATTACAAATATTGTTGTTAGTTATTATGTGCATTGGTTATTTATTGTAGAGCCATTTGTTTCAAACCTTATTTTGCCATGAGTTGATATTTGATTGTATACTTTCATGTTAATCTGAATAATGTCCTGCTGTTTGTGTGTCTTTTTATCTGTGGACTGGATCAATTTTCCTCCATTCCAACATTTGTCTAAATTATTGTTTCTGATCCATCCTTTGATATGATGCAGGAACAATCTGAAAATTCCAACTGATAAATCACCATGTTTCATAATCTTCGTGATGAGGACATCAGAGATTAATTTCGGGTGGCTGTCATTCTTGATCTAGCTGTCTGTTTGCTGAATGCAAAGGAGATATACCTCTTCTGGCTTATACACTGTATATATAAAACTTAATATGTTTATATTAATTGTGAAGGAGTTTAAATGTAATTTTTAATGTCATTTGTTACAGTTTCATACATTTAATTGACTTAATGATGGTGGGAATGTTACATGTTCTTGTGGTGAGATCATTGCTTGACCTTGATAAAACATTACAAATGCACCTACACTTTTTGCCTAATGATGAGGCTCTGAATTCTTTGGCTACAGATGTTAACATTGCTCCTCAGAGACCCTCCAGCATCCCTCAGGTATGAAAAATAAATTATTGGGAGATATGTTCTTAGTCTCATAAAGTATTTTAATAAATACAGTTTGTCATATTCTCATATATAGTGATCTTTGTGTAATAGTCATTAATTTAATGGACACACAGCATATACTACCAAGAAAATATACTTCACAGTTATTATCCTTCATATGGTGACAATTTTGATATAGGTACTTTGTTTTGTGAACTAATGTATATGACTTATATAGACCAGCATTTAGAAGAAGAGGCAGATAAAGTCACTTTGATTTAGACTGAAAGAGACTAATGCCATGGGTCTTGTAGAGATATTATGTTCTCACAGTAATGTCTTTTCTTTGCTCATAAACTATTGGTGCATGAAGCAAATGGCCATTGATCTGTCTTCGGATGTGTTTATGTGCGTTTTCCGCCCTCATCCCTCCGTCCTCCCCAATATTAAGTGTTTCTTCTCCTGTAAGTTTCTGGTTGTCAAATTTTTCTGTTATAATGGCTTACCTCAGTCTGTTGATCAGTTGGGAAACTGTACACTTGAATTACAAGATTCTGTGGGAAAGTTTTTCACACTGTAAAAATGCTCTCTTTGTACTTCAAAAAGGATATGGCAAGCTTTTTCACAGTGCATTTTCATATTTCAGTCCATTTTTCATTGTGACATACTGGAACTCCATATGTAAAAGGTAGGTGTTATTTTCTATTTATTATGATTTGTAACTATGCAATGTTCCCCAAGAGCAATGGTGAGTGTTCAGAGATATAACAGGAAAGATCATTTGAAGCCAAAAAGTAAACATGGGATCTAAAATGCATATCTTAAGACCTATAAGGGCATACATTTTAGAGTCCATATTTACTAGACAGCTTTTCCTTGTTTCTGTTGAAACTATCTCCTCCACACAGATTTGTTTCATAGTCTTGAAGCTGAAGTATTGCTCATAGCTCTTAATCCTTGTAATAACACTGGTGTGGGGACTACTTTATGCTCACCTTTTAAAAATACGAGATTTGTACAAAAAATTCTGAAACCAGCATAATTTCGTACCAATGGTTTGTTGAAGTAAAATGTGGTTCACACCCCTACACATGGCTGTGTTTATGTGTAACTGCCAGAAGTCTCATTGTTGTATGTCTGTTAGTTATTATTCATTGCTGTGTTGAGTAGATTATTGGTGCTGCACAGTTTGCATTTTTCGAATTTCGAGGTGGCAGAATTAGAGGAGCAATGTGTCTGCATTAAATTTTGTGTGGAACTTGAGAAAACCATTAGAGAGATACACGAAATTTTGCAGAAAGCCTACAGTAATGAGTGCTTAAGCTGTAGTTGGTGTTACAAATGGTCCATAGGGTTTAAAAATGGCCATATGGAAGTTAAAGATGTCACTCGTTCAGAATGCCCTTTGACGTCTACCAACAACGCACATGTCAGGAACATCAATGAAATTGTGTGTGTCAATCAAAGACTGACTGTTTGAGAGATTGCAGAAGAATCTAACGCTTTAGTTGGATCATGTCATGAAATCCGGACACAGCATCTTGGAATGCATTGTGTTTGCCATAAAGTTTGTACCATTGCTAGTGAGTCAAGACCAGAAAGACCTTCAACTCGCAATCTGTGAAGAGCTTTCGGACTGTGCAAATGAGAACTAGATATTCCATAATAGAATTATAACTGGTCATGAGATGTGTGTCTATGGTTATGATGTTAAGAATGTTGAGACCAAGGTTCAGTTTTCAAGTTGGGTTGAGAACGGTTCACCGAGACCAAATAGCTCATCAGGTCAGATCAAATGTCAACGCCATGCTGGTAGTTTTCTTTGACTTTGAAGGATTAGTTCATCATAAATTCATGCCACAGATACAAACTGTTAATCAATGGTATTGTCTGGATGTGTTGTGACGCCTGCTGCTAGAAAATGGGAGAAGAAAATGGCCTAAAATGTGCTGAAACAATTCATGGCTCTTGCATCACTGTAATATAGCCACATTCATCCTTGCTGGTGTGTGACTATTGCGTAAAAAACAAAGTCACTGTACTGCCTGATCCTCCACACTCTCCAGACCTGGCCTCTGTGAACTTTTTTAATTTACAAAGTTGAGAACCCCATTGAAAGGAGAAAGATTTGCGATGATAAACGAGTTAGAATAAAATTTGCAGATGGCACTTTGCATGACCCAGCAAGAGGTGTACCTATTTATTTATTTATTACTGTCCTACACTCGTGCTCTCTGCTGGAAATATCACTTTGCGATGAAGAAAAATAATCCTAATCCTACTCCTAATGATCCAGCTCCCCAAGACACTATCCAAATTGAACCCTGCCTGGAACAGTTCCATCCTCCGTCACAGCGGGACCCAACTCCTGTCCCTCAAAATCACTCCAAACCTTCCAGGAATTTCCCACTTCCAGCCTTGCCTCTCAATCCTTCTTGAAAAACATTAATCCTACTCCCAACATCACCACAGCTGAAGCCCAAGCTATCTGTGATCTGAAGGCTGCCCGATCCATCATCATTCTTCCGGATGACAAGGGTTCCACAACCGTGGTACTTGATCGTCGGGAGTATGTGGCTGAGAGACTGCGTCAGCTTTCAGACAACACTACATACAAAGTTTGCCAAGGTAATCCCATTCCTGATGTCCAGGCGGAGCATAAAGGACTCCTCAGACCTTTGGGCCCCCTACAAAACCTTTCACCTGACTCCATCAACCTCCTGACCACACCGACACCCTGCACCCTACCTTCTACCTACTTTCTAAAATTCACAAACCCAATCATCTGGGCTACCCCATTGTAGCTGGTTACCAAGCCTCCACAGACCGTATCTCTACCTACGTAGATCAACACCTTCAACCCATTACATGCAGTCTCCCATCCTTCATCAAAGACACCAACCACTTTCTCGAACGCCTGGAATCCTTACCCGATCTGTTACCCCCGGAAACCATCCTTGTAACCATTGATGCCACTTCCTTATACACAAATATTCCACACATCCAGGGCCTTGCTTCGATGGAGCACTTCCTTTCACGCTGATCACCTGCCACCCTACCTAAAACCTCTTTCCTTTGCCAGCTTCATCCTAACCCACAACTTCTTCACTTTTGAAGGCCAGACATACCAACAATTAAAGGGAACAGCCGTGGGTACCAGGATGGCCCCCTTGTATGCCAACCTATTTATGGATCACTTAGAGGAAGCCTTCTTGGTAACCCAAGCCTTCCAAACCAAAGTTTGGTACAGATTTATTGATGACATCTTCATGGTCTGGACTCACAGTGAAGAAGAACTCCAGAATTTCCTCTCCAACCTCAACTCCTTTGGTTCCATCAGATTAATCTGGTTCTACTCCAAATCCCATGCCACTTTCCTCGACATTAACCTCCATCTGTCCAATGTCCAGCTTCACACATCTGTCCACATCAAACCCACCTACAAGCAACAGTACCTCCATTATGACAGCTGCCACCTATTCCATATCAAATGGTCGCTTCCCTACAGCTTAGGTCTTTGTGGCAAACGAATCTGCTCCAGTCCTGAATCCCTGAACCATTACACCAATAACCTGAAAACAGCTTTCGAATCCCGCAGCTACCTTCCTGACCTGGTACAGAAGCAAATAGCTAGAGCCACTTCCTCAAACCCAGAACCTCCCACAGAAGAACTCCAAAACTGCCCCACTTGTGACAGGATACTTTCCAGGACTGGATCAGACTCTGAATGTGGCTCTCCAGCAGGGATACGACTTTCTCAAATCCTGCCCCGAAATGAGATCCATCCTTTATGAAATCCTCCCCAATCCACCAAGAGTGTCTTTCCACCGTCCACCTAACCTTCGTAACCTCTTGGTTCATCCCTATGAAATCCCCGAACCACCTTCCCTACTCTTTGGCTCCTACTCTTGTAACTGCCCCCAGTGTAAAACCTGTCCCATGCACGCTCCCACCACCAGCTACTCCAGTCCTGTAACCCGGAAGGTGTACAGGATCAAAGGCAGAGCCACAGAGCAAAATGCTTTGAGCTCACCTATGATGTGTGACACTAGTGCCTTTTGATCTAGCTTACTGTAGATGTAAATCTTCATGCTATGTTTAGTTGGTCATTGTGGTTTGATTTAGAGTTACAACATCCTGATTTTATTTTATTTATTTATTTTTGTTATTTCGCCCATCCTACTGAGTTTAGATTTTTTAAGGCTTTTATTCTTTTAACTAAATTATGACAGACCACAGTTTTTAATCTGTATTTACTAGAACTTAGATGATATCTTAATATGTTCATTACTATTCAGTTAAATGGCTGGTGTTTCAACCTTCAAGATTGGGATTATTTCCATTTTTACTACGTCATACCTCAGTTTATAAAAACAGGACCCTTGTAGGATCACTCAGTTGTCCATCTATCTCTCTATCTATCTGTCTGTCTGACAGACTGTTAAAAGATCATTTTCTCACTCACAAGTTTAAATTTACACAATATACTAAGATTTATGACTCGTTGGTGGTGTAATGAATGTAAGCTGCTATGTCAGTACAGTAAAAAATTATGGATGTTTATGTCACATATTTTCATACTAGCAAACTCACTAATGTAAACTGATGGGTGCTTCCTGTTGGTCTAGAATACTGAAATTTGGCAAGAAGTACAGTTTCACAGTACAAGTAAAAGGAAAATATGAAAACTGTGAATTGAATTATACCACATTTAAAAAAAATAAAAAATAAAAAAAATCGCATTAGTTATCCAGTTAAATTCAATCATTCTCATATGTCATGGAATTTCTGGGACTGGTGTCTTGCCAGTACCAATGTTGATAACAGACAAATATCATCAATACTCTTGTTTCCCGTGATGGATGAACAAACTATATTCATAATTATGTTTGTACTGAACCCTCAGTATGTGATTCGTGCTCACACCTGCCCAGTATTTTCAATTGAAACTTCCAAACCGGCTTTAGAATATAATACCATACTGCATTGCACTTTAGCTGCTATTTTTTCAAATACATCAATTCGAAATTTACTCTCTATGACATTATTTGCCAGTAGCACAAGATCATTTGCAAGTGCTAGGCAGTTAACTTTCTCATGTGTCAATGTTTTGTTGACATTTCTTTTTCTATTCTCCTATTACTTTCTCCAATGCACCCTTAAACAGGAATGGTGACAGTACATTCTTGTTGAAGACCAGTTCAGATTTTGAGTGTTAGAAACAGTTCACATCTAAATTTAACATTTGGTCTGTTAAGGGTAATTCCAATGTGGTTTATGAGTTTTTGCTGTAGTCTGATTTCCTTAAGGATTTTCAGTAATGACTCTTGATGGAGACTGTTATACTCTTTACTGAAGCCAATGAAACCTTTTTCAAACTATATAATGTTTCATGACACACTTAAGACTGCTAATTTGATTGTGGCAACATCTTTTTAGTGAAAATCCTTCTAGGAAGTCTCCAAAGTCTCAGACAAGTTGTTTCTGAATTTATTCATTTATAATTGAACATAAAATCTTATATGTGACATCAAGCAGAGGTAACGCACGATAATCATTTTATGCAATGTTTATATTGTGATTGTGTTCCTGTCTTGCAGCATTTTTGCAGTGTTGGATATGTTTATGACGTTCTTACATGGGTTTTGAAGGGTTTGTTAATTTGCATTTTTCCATGATTCTGGTGGTGGTGGTGGTTACTGTTTAACGTCCCGTCGACAGCGAGGTCATTAGAGACGGAGCGCAAGCTCGGGTTAGGGAAGGATTGGGAAGGAAATCGGCCGTGCCCTTTCGAAGGAACCATCTCGGCATTTGCCTGAAACGATTTAGGGAAATCACGGAAAACCTAAATCAGGATGGCTGGAGACGGGATTGAACCGTCGTCCTCCCGAATGCGAGTCCAGTGTGCTAACCACTGCGCCACCTCGCACGGTCCATGATTCTGATGCATTATTGTTCTTAGCCAATCAGTTGATTTGATCATTTCATTGTAATCTAGTGGTTTAAACTTATGCAATAAAGTTTTGTATTTTGGATGAAGTCAAATTTTAGGTATTCTTTTAATTCCTCACAGTATAATAATTGTTTGAAGTAGGTAACCATAATTTTGGCACTGTCTTGATTATTGTTTACCATTTTCTCATTTTTACTTTCTATCATAAGTGTGGGTAGAGTACATTTTGATTGCTATTGTCTAAATGTTTTGCAATAGTCTCTTGTTTTATGGTGAATGAATGCTTTGTCTGTAGTTTTCAGTGTTTCTTTTTGGAGATTTGTTTGAATTCTTCTAATTTGTCTGACTATTACTCTTATATCAGTGCTAAGTTACTCTCAGGATCTTTCCATTTTCCTTTGTTGGCCATTTTTGTGCTGAATTCGCCCAAGTGGAACTTTAAGGTATGTTGGATATCAGTTGGTTGATTCTTTGCAAAATTTTTCATTTTTTTTCCCCTTCTTCGATCAAGTCCAAAGGGCTATTATGGACCTCAAGTCCCACTCTAAATGGGGGGATGTTCCTCATTGCTCATATTCCTGGAGGTCCTTTAAAAATTACATCCTCTTTGTTTTATTGGATTTCCGTGTTCTGAACTTCCTTAAGACCTGTTTTTAAAATTGTGTTTTGATTGATTACATCTGTTAAATGTTTTGTCCTGCTGAGTTTTCTTAATGTGTTTTATGTTAGATATTGCAGTGTATGAAAATGTTCTGATTTGTTGAACTTAAGCCTTTTTTTAAGTCAGTTGTGTCTGTTGGGTGTCTTATTGCTCCGATTTGCTTTTGTCTTCTATGTGACAACCCTTTGAACCAAAGTGGTGCCTTCACTTGGATGTCCAATCTGGTGTATTTATTCATTATAAATTTTCATGTTTGGTTGATTACAATCAAAATGTTTCTGACTGAGACAAGGGTTTACAACTCCATATGTGATCTGGAAAGGTGATTAGTGAAGTATGAAGTGTGTGTTGGTGGTTAAAGAATTTGTGAGTGTGTTTGATCTGCAATAGTTATTTTATTTCACACACAGCTGGTGGCAAACCAGCCCCCTTGTCAGACACCTGGGACACAGCCCATGGGATTGTCACTGCAACAGTAGTTGCAGTTTGTAAAGGCCAAATGTCTGCTTGTGTCTGTGTATGTGCGGATGAAAATGTGTGTGTGTGCGAGTGTACACCCGTCCTTTTTTCCTCCTTTTTTCCTTCCTTTTTTCTCCCTAAGGTAAGTCTTTCCGCTCCCGGGATTGGAATGGACTCCTTACCCTCTCCCTTAAAACCCACATCCTTTCGTCTTTCCCTCTCCTCCCCTCTTTCCTGAAGAAGCAACAGTTGGTTGCGAAAGCTAGAATTTTGTGTGTATGTTTGTGTTTGTTTGTGTGTCTATCGACCTACCAGCGCTTTTGTTTGATAAGTCACATAATCTTTGTTTAATGAAAATATTCAGTTATTGATAATACAATGTAAATGGACAGATAAAAAAAATCTACTCACCAAACTGTATCAAGGGAATACACACACACAAAAGCTTTTAACCTTACAAGGTTTCCAAGCCAGTGGCTCCTTCTTCTGGCAGAAGAGTTGAAGGGGAAGGAAGAGGAGTGAAGGAATAAGACTGGAGAGGTTTAGGGAAAGGGATACAGTTTAGAAAAATCACCCAGAACCCCAGGTCAGGGGAGACTTACAGGGTGGGATGAGAAGCAAAGACCATCCTTTGTGCCACTTTTCAAAGTCTGTGCAACAGTTACTTGCTTTGGGAGATTGATACACTTATTCCCCCTTTCATCAATGGGATAAGTTTTAATTGATAATCTGTACACTCAGTTTTACTGTGAAGATCTAGTTAAGTAAAAAAAAAAAAGCCATCATAACCATTACAAGTGGATTGTGAGTCCTGGGTCACCAACTTCCATGTACAGCCACAACTCCTCCTTAATGGCTGAACAGAGATGGATGTGAGAACCAGACTACAATATAATTATCCTGGCCTGCTTAGGGCCAAACTAAGTCAACACTGCAACTCACCATGTGGTATAGGAGTGATCTTCAATTCATCAACTCATCTGAATTTCACCATCTTATAGATCTCCTTCTTACCTTAATATAGGAACACTCCCAATAGTTTGCTCCTTGCTGGACACAGGCAGTATGTCAAAAAACATAAATAAAATTAGGCCAGAGAAGGAGATTGTATAGCCTGCAACCACTTACAGAGTGAAATATGGTATAAAGACCATTTGTTATTGATACATGGTAAATAGCTAATAATCTCGGCTAACATAAACTATAATTTTGACCTAGCTGTGCTTGCTGCTATATTGTACAGACTCATCACAGAGAACCATAAAGTTAGAGCAAGCTTTCCCTAGGAATGGTAACAGACATGACAGAATTTATGGGATAGACATGATTCAAAACAGTGATCTCCACAGTTTGCTTGTAAAAATACAGACTTCTGAAGACCCTTTCTGCCAAGTGGGTCTTTAAGAAAACTATACAATGTTTAGAACACTGCATCTGTCATAATGTCATAAGAAAATTCACCTCACATAGGTCCAACATTCTTGTGCATTTGCAGCTTCATTGTACATGACCGTGTAGTCAGTGCTGTAACAGTCACATTGGGAGGGGGGAGGGGGGAGGAATGGTGTTCTTATTTGATTAGGAAACAAATGAAGTTTTTTGTGAGTCAGCCAATCTCTCTCTTTTTCATTGATGAAAGTTCACTTACAAATTAACCAATGTTTGGCATGCTATCGAAATCTTAATTGCTACTCAGATATGAAGTTTACTTTGGATACTAGCGAATGTATTGGCCATATCCCCTACGGCCATTTCTCACTCTCACTGTCATCTGCCATCTGAGCCCCTTTGCAAATGACCAGCCAAGCTAGTTTCCCTGTCTCCATTCCATTCTCTGTTTGAGTGTCCTACACAAGAGACCCTATTTATTGTCATGGGCCATCTTCTCTCATTACCCATATGGTGTCTGATACCAATTTAGGCATTACTAACTTCTCTTGTAGGTATAGAATGGGAAGTTCTGGCAGAATTTAAATAATTTGGGAGTGAAGGTAACTCCTCACTAAATAGCAGTGATGTTGAGCCTTTGGCAGCAGATGTACGGCATGGGAATGCGGGATGGTGAGGCAGCAGGTGCATGGAATAAAAATGTGATACATCAGCACCAGTGAATTTGTGCAGTGCACAATGTCAAGGATGAAGAGGAATGGAATGGTAGGCGTACAGATCATGGGAAGGGGAGATTGGGAAAAGTATGAGCATGTAGGATGAGTGAATTTAAGGTGAAATGATAATTAACTGGACACCCTAGCTGCAGAGGCATATGCTTCATAGGAGACATGTTGAAAATGTGTGTCCCGACCGCGACTCAAAACCGGGATCTCCTGCTTACATGGCAGATGCTCTATCCATCTGAGCCACTGAGGGCACAGAGGATAGTGTGCCTGCAGGGACTTATGCCTTGCATGCTCCCACTGAGACTCACATTCACAACATATCCACACCACTACATTCGTAGTGCGCCTAATAGATGTTTGCCCATCATACTCCTTACTCATGGCAGTTTAATCTACCAAGTCCCATAAGAGTTTGGGCATAGCGTGTGCATTTGCACAAGAAGGTCAATGGCCAGGAAACCATATTTTAACTATATATGAAGGTAGTATCTGTTTCCGAAAGAACAGTTACCTTTAATGACCATGCAGCTTTTGCTAAAATGAAATGATAATTAAATGGACACCCTAGAGAGGCATTGATATAGTTCATAGGAGACACGTTGAAATTGTGTGCCCTGACCGGGACTCGAACCTGGGATCTCCTGCTTACATGGCAGATGCTCTATCCATCTGAGCCACTGAGGGCACAGAGGATAGTGTGCCTGCAGGGACTTATGCCTTGCATTCTCCCCGTGAGACTCACATCCATTACATGTCCACACCACTACACTCATAGTGCGCCTAATAGGTGTTTGGGGGAGGTAGTGGTCAATGGCAGCAGGCCCTGATCATGGGAGTGTTGGTATCAGGAAGGTTGCCTCAGTAGTGACAGATAGGGATCCAGGTGGTAATGAGTCAGGGATGCATGAGAGTCAGAAAATGAAGTGATTCATACTTTAAATATGAAGGACTAGGCCACAGAAAATTGTTTGCAGATGTTGGTAGACAAGAGTGGAGAGTCTTTCATTGGAAACACAGTGGGGCGTCCAGGATTGTTGGATTTATGGATTTTGGGAAGCATATGGAGGGTGTTTGTATGGGGACTAATGGGTTTGTCAAGGGAGATGGATGTGAGGAAAGATTCTGGAATGGGTTTAATGATTTGAGTAGGATGGAACAGCATCAATTTTGCTTAACATTTCACTGTGGCTTCTGATCTTTGTTCATTCTTTGGAGTCTAAAAAAACCTAAAACATTTCAGTGGTGCAATTGATAAGCATGTCTTTTCCATCACATGTTTGCAAGCTTTAATGTAATGTTTTCGGATATTCCGTATAAACCACAAGTTGTATGATTGTTCCAGTTAAATAAACTCTACTGTCACTTGCCCACTAACAACTAGTTGTTGAAGAGATGTCTAACAAGATTACTCATTATATGGGTGGAAGGTTACATTATTTTAAAAAGATGACCCAGCTTTAGGTAGGAAAGGTACTGACAATACTGCAGCAGCACATCTCAAAAAGAGACTCATATGCCATAGAGTCAAAGTACCCAAATGTTTTGAAACTTATTAAGGCTTCTCTTATACTGTCCCATGGAAATGTGTGCGTAGAGAGAAGCCTTAATAAGTTTCAAATCACATATTAGGAGAAGACAAGGAGTGATGAGCAAAAGATTTTTAAACAGTGTTTTCACTATGAGGGATGCTTTGGGACAATATCCCCATATATCTATTGACTTGCAACTCATTACATATGGATAACAAGCACATACAAATTATCCTCCTTATGAGGGAGAGTACAAAATGAAAAGTAAACTTAAATTAGAAGAAAACAAAAAAAGAAACCAAAGGCATCTTGAAGAGGAGACTAAAAAGAAGACTAACATAAGATATAAAAAGTTGGCTGTGAGACAGCTGCTCTGAAAGAAAAAAGAGAAAAAATAACCCCTACTGTCTAAGGATGGATGAGAAGGCTTTCTCTCTCAAGCTTCAGCTAAACTGAAGAGGGAGAAATAGATAGAAAGGCAACCAAATTGGCCAAGGGTATGTTTGGGGGTGCACAGATCATGAAAGAAGAAGAAAGGGGGAAGGAAGGAAGGTGGAAACCACTCAGAAAAACCTTAAATATTTTGTTGATCTTTGTGGAATGCCATTAGTTGTAAAAACATGATGTTGACTTTGTATGTGAGTTCCAGTTACCAGTCACGAATTACCAATGTACCTGAGTATATTAAAAATTTGTATGAAGGGAAAAAATGACCACACAGTCCACGATCATAATAGAGACATTTATTATGGTCTTGACTGGCCTTTTTGGCAGCAGATTACTGAAATAATTTGTCATCTTATAATCACTTTCTTAAAAAATTTTCATCACTTTTTAGTCATCTTTCTCAAACATTTTGTAACCTTACTCATTTTTTGAAATGCCACAGACATGACTCAACCTAATATTCCTGCATTCAGAATCAATGTGATAGTGGTTTGTGTAAAACAACATGAATACCTCTGACATTGATGTTAATTATTCACCTTCGAACCATGAACTAATTATTCTGGGTAACATCTGACATCAAAATAAAGTATTCAATGCTGTGTAAAATGACTTGGTTGAAGTTTACTGTTTCCTATTACCTATAAGACTCAATGAAATTTTGAATTACACAAAATGTTTCTGGCTACAAATTTATAACAGTAGTATATCAAATTATTCAGTGAATGCGAATTTCATGACATCACAAGTTTGTTCAAACCTAGTGCTGGACTGGGGCAGGTTACAGAGGATTTAGGTTCACTATGTAGAGGCTTTACTAAGGAAGATACCATGGTTATTGTTGGTGGGCTGGGCAACAGTATTGATAGAGATCCGGGGTACAGCATAGAGTGTGACCTGTCAAATATTGCATCGGCATCGAGTCATACCAGTGTTGGGTTTGTGTCGGTTCTGGAGGGGCACGACCAGCCTCATTTGAGCTCTTCTGTCAGGAGAGTTCATTTGGAGTTGGAACGGCTACTTGGATCTGATGCGGGGTCACACATTGGTGTGGTTCCTGTTGATTCACTCTGTAGGTGGGACTGTACTAGACATGGCCTACACCTCAACAAGAAGGGGAAGGGTAAACTGGCTGGGTTGATAGCAGGAAATTTAAAGGGGGGAGGAACTACATCTCATGGTGGTAACTCTTTTTTTTTAGTGTAAGATCAGTGTCCAGTGGGAAACTCAGCCAGGCAAGTACTAAAGATGTTAAAAAAGTTCAAGATACTCACAAAAGTAAAATGAAAACTGTTAGTATATTTCATCAAAATATTGGGGGATTGAAGAATAAAACTGATGAGCTTCTGCTTTGTTTAGAAGATATAGAAACTGAGAATGTAATAGATGTACTATGCCTGTCTGAGCATCACATTGTCACTGATAAGCAAAAGGTTAGCATCAATGGGTACAAATTAGCTGCACATGTAAGTAGAGATAATATGATGAGAGGAGGAGTTGCCATATATGTCAAAAGCTTCCACAGCGCAAAACATTTAGAAACTAAAAAATTTTGTGTAGAGCAACATATGGAAGCATGTGCCACTGAACTAAAACTAAATGATGGCACTTTCATAATTGTAACAGTGTATAGGTCCCCCTCAGGGAATTTCCAGCTATTTCTAGAAAACTTGGATGCTTTGTTGTGCTATCTGTCAGACAGGGGGAAGCAATTTGTGGGGATTTCAGTGTTGATTCCCTGAAAGAGTGTGATAGGAAGAATGACCTTGTAGTATTACTCAGTTCTTTCAATTTGAGCTCCGTCATTGATTTTCCTACTCGGATAACAAAGAACAGCAGGACATTGATAGATAACTTTTTTATAGACCAAGATAAGTTTAAGGACATAAATGCTTATCCTGTTGAGAATGGTCTTTCAGATCATGGTGCACAGCTAGTTACAGTACATGGCATAGCTCCATGCAGTATATCAAATCAGAATTTCAAAGCAGTGCGTTCAATTAACAATATAAATGCTGTAAACTTTAGGGAAGGACTAAAGGAGCTAGACTGGGATGAAGTGTATAGGGAACCCGATGCAAACTTGAAATATAACTTATTTCACGATACATTTTTAAGGGTATTTGAAAATTGTTTTCCCAAGAAAACAGTGAAACATAATTCCAAGAAAACATATAAAAAACCTTGGCTAACTAAAGGAATAAGAATATCTTGCAACTGTAAAAGAGAACTGTATCTAACAGCAACAGGGAGTACTGACCCCGAAATTGTTCAATATTATAAAAACTATTGTGCGGTACTAAGAAAAGTTATTAAAAAATCCAGAAGCATGTGTATCATGTCTGAGATCAGTAACTCTGATAATAAAATTAAAGCAATTTGGAATATTATTGAAAGGGAAACAGGTCAACCAAGATCACAGGAAGACTTTAGTGCCATAAAACTGAATGACAAGTGTACTAACAAACAATCAGAAATTAGAAATATTTTCAATAATCATTTTTTTAAATGTTGTGGAGAAAGTAGGATCTAGATCTTCACTAGAAGAGGCAAGGCTTCTAATAGAAGAGGCCATACCTGTGCAGTTTGAAACAGCTGTATTTCCATGAACCTCTCCCTCTGAAATCAGTAAAATAATAAACTCACTGAAAAGTAAAAGCTCTTACGGAATTGATGGCATTTCCAGCAAGGTACTTAAAGCTTGTTCCCCACAGATAAGTAGGATTCTCAGCCACGTATGTAATAGCTCTTTGGAGCAGGGTGTTTTCCCCGATAGGCTGAAATATGCCATTGTAAAACCATTGCATAAAAAGGGGGATACGTCGGATGTCAACAACTATCGCCCAATCTCTCTTCTGACAGCTCTATCAAACATTTTTGAGAAAGTAATGTATTCAAGAGTAGCCTCCCATATATGTAAAAATAAAGTACTAACAAAATGTCAGTTTGGTTTTCAGAAAGGCTTATCAACAGAAAATGCTATATACGCTTTCACTGATCAAATATTAAATGCTCTGAATAACCGGACATCACCCATTGGTATTTTTTGTGATCTCTCAAAGGCCTTTGACTGTGTAAATCATGGAATTCTTTTAGATAAGCTAAATCATTATGGTTTGAGGGGGCAGTGCACAAATGGTTTAATTCATACTTAACTGGAAGAATGCAGAAAGTTGAGATAAGTGGTTCATGTAATGTTTATACAACAGCTGATTCCTCAAACTGGGGGCCTATCAAGCACGGGGTCCCACAGGGTTTGGTCTTAGGTCCTTTACTGTTCTTGATATACATTAATGACTTACTATTCCATATTGATGAAGATGCAAAGTTAGTTCTTTTTGCTGATGATACAAGTATAGTAATAACATCCAAAAACCAAGAACTAAGTGATGTAATTGTAAATGATGTTTTTCACAAAATTATTAAGTGGTTCTCAGCAAACGGACTCTCTTTAAATTTTGATAAAACACAGTATATACAGTTCCGTACAGTAAATGGCACAACTCCAGTAATAAATATAGACTTTGAACAGAAGTCTGTAGCTAAGGTAGAATTTTCAAAATATTTAGGTGTGTCCATTGATGAGAGGTTAAACTGGAAGCAACACATTGATGGTCTCCTGAAACGTCTGAGTTCAGCTACGTATGCTATTAGTGTGATTGCAATTTTTGGTCATAAGAATCTCAGTAAATTAGCCTGCTATGCCTACTTTCATTCACTGCTTTCGTATGGTATCATATTCTGGTGTAATTCATCGTTGAGTAGAAAAGTATTCATTTGCTCAAAAACGTGTAATCAGAATAATTACTGGAGCCCACCCACGGTCATCCTGCAGACATCTATTTAAGGATCTAGGGATCCTCACAGTAACCTCACAGAATATATATTCACTTATGAAATTCGTTGTTAATAATCCAACCCAGTTCAAAAGTAATTGCAGTGTGCATAGCTATAACACCAGGAGAAAGGATGATCTTCACTATGCAGGGTTAAATCTGACTTTGGCACAGAAGGGGGTAAATTATGCTGCCATTAAAGTCTTTGGTCACCTACCAAATAGCATCAAAAGCCTGACAGATAGTCTACCAACATTTAAAAATAAATTAAAAGAATTTCTAGATTACAACTCCTACTCATTGGCTGAATTTTTAGATATAAATTAAGGGAGGAAAAAAAAACTCATTTAAGCATTAGTGTCATGCAATATTTTGTGTAATGTAATATCTTGTACAGACATCTTTCATTAACCTGACACATTCCACATCATTATGAAGTGTCGTATTCATGATCTATGGAACAAGTATTAATCTAATCTAATCATGCAATGTATATAATTGTATTACCGAACGGTGACATATTAAAATTTGTGCCAGGCCAGGACTTGAACCTAGATTTCCACTTATTGCGAGTGGTCACCCTAAATATTTCAGCTAATTGTGCACACACTCAGGCCCAATCTTGCCCACATCCTTACATCATAGTCTTTTGTATGTCTTCCTTTAAACTTGCAACTTTACTTGATTCTCATGTAGCTGATACATTACGTATATTTTTATTATCTGCAGCTGTATGAACTATTATGCAAAATTATTCACTGAATGTAAATTTCATGATATCAACTGGAGTGGGTACAGATTTATTACCCAGTTGTGACATATGAAAAGTGGGAAACGTGAAAACTGGGAAACCCAGGTACATATCCTGATCTGGCACAAATTTTCTTATGCACACTTAAGTAATGCATCTATGCCCATTGCAGCTGAAGTCATAAAATTCACAGTCAGTGATTAATTTGGTATAATATTTCATATAATTGCTGATTATCAAATCATATGCAATGTATAGTAAACCAAGAGGCCATACAGTGGGAGAAGTGGTATCAATTATTTGCAGTAATGCCATTTTTCCTGAACAGGGATCAAGTAATGTTTGGAGTTTAGAGGGAGATGTACATAAGACTGTGATATAAGAATGTGAACATGACATATGGAAGTTTGGATCAGTCAGGGGAGAATATATGGATAGCTAAAATCATTAAGGCGACTGCTTGCAGTAAGTATGACGTCTGGGTTTGGGTCCTGGTCCAACAACTTTTCATGTCACAGTTGGGTAATGCATCTGTACCCACTACAGCTGATGTCAAGAAATTTGCAATCAACATGAATAATTTGGTATAATATTTCATACAGCTGCTGATTGTCAAGTCATATGTAATTATAAAAATACATCCACACTATTTTTCTTCTGCATTATGATTCCCCTCTTTTACATGAATAGGTGCCATATTCCACATCAAAGTGCGTCATATGAAATTAATAGTTGTTAAGTTAATAAACTATTGCTGTAATAAAAAGAGTAGAGAAAAATTATGGTAACAAAAGTAAGTAGTCAAAATATGAATCTAACAGTAGTTACCATATTTTACAGACTATAAGACGCTATGAATTATAAGACACACCTTAATTTTTAAAAATTTTTTGAAATTATATTTTTACCATTTTATTATTAAATTGCAAAGCCAGACTAATAAAAATTCTTTGTTTATAAAACCAAACTGGGCTTTAAAATTCTTGAAAATTCTCATCCGAACTTTTTTCTTCCTCCTGCTCTCTGTCATTATCATTGCCTGCTTTATAAACAAGATGGACTTATCTGCCACTGAGAGCATTACTTAGGCTGCACTTCTTTAAAAATTTAACAATAATGTCTTCTTTGACTCCAGATGAAACTATGTTATCCCCTGACACACCTGTTTGATTGTAGGTCATTTGAAAGCTCCCTTCAGCATGAGTTCATGTTGGGTTTCGTCCATCATCTATGTGTTTCATTCCTCTCTCATATATTGGTTTATTTATGGAGACATCAAGTGGTTGCAGTTGTGATTTAAGCTCTGTATTTACCTGTCTCAATTTCTCTTTCACAGAAATTTTTTTAAAATGGTTACTAAACTGATATGGCACATAAGAGAACTCTTATTTAATAAAGCACCATTCATCTCTCCCACACTCTGTTAATCCATAATTTTGTTATCAGCCTCATCTATCCAGCCCTTCTTATGTACATGAACAATAACACCTGGTGGTATTCCAAAAGATTTTGGCATCACTTTTGCACTTGAAAATGATCATTGGATTAACTTTAGTACCATCAGTGCAACATGATAGTAGTACATGTGTACTGTATAGATAAGCAAGATGTATTAATTCATACAGGCACCAGTTGAATGCACCAAAGATATATTAATTCATATGAGATGTTAATGTATTCTGAGTGGGTGACAGAGACATTAAAAATGACATACCTTCAGATCTTTTACAACACCTCTCTTGTTTTAATGCATGCAACATAGATCTTCTGTTCTTATCTATCATGGTGTACACACGTATTTTTGTTCTATATGTGTCGAACAAATAAAAAAGTGGATAGCTCATGGAAGAAAAGTCTTTTATTTCTATGAGCTTCAAGTACACCTGTTCCCCTCTATGGACACCATGACCATTGCAGCAAATCTTGGGATTCTCAAGAGTAATCTTCAAGAAGAAGAATGCTGCATCATCATCAGCATTATTGTACTAAGAGAGAGAAGAGGTAATTATCATTAATAGGAAGTGAACTTTTGAAACTAATTATTTCTAGTTCATGTTGCAGAAGATTGCAAGCAGTTCCTATTGTCATGTCCTGCATGGTGTTTGTGTAAAAGAAAAAAAACTTTACCACTCAACAGCTGCTGATTATGATACCAGTGTCATACCTCTTTCTTGCACCAAATTAATTTTATTTTTGTACATGCTTTTTTTAACATGCACTTGTTTTTATAGTTACAGATTTAGCAACTTTCATGGCAACAGTTTCATTACTTGGCATATCAAATATAAGACGTGGTTCGTCCATATACGCTATATGTCTTAGTTCTTATGGCATTTTCTGAGATATTTTGGCTTTAGTTCGCATGCCAAGTCCATGACACTTAATAAACCTGTAGCACCAACCATCTCCACTCTTAAAGTCTGCTAAGTTCCCCTGTAGCACTGACTTACAAATGTATATTTGAGTCATTTTTGTATTAATTCTGATGCTGTTTTGATGGTGTCCTTGTATCTATTTCAATATGTCACCTTCTAGTTTAGGACATTTCGCACTCAATCCTCTATTTGTACATTTAGCCCTCCTCATTTCTTTTCAATACTTCTTTACTAGCCTACCAATCACAAATTGTTTTGTTCTGTTGATGAAGGGCCAAAATGCCACTCAGCTGCTCTGTTTGCATGTTCTTCTGCATATGATATTACTTTCAATTCATAGCCCACCTCATATGAATAATTTTTATTTTTTCCATTACAAGACTAGATACAAACAAAAATATTGTACTGTTACTGATAACACAAACAACTTGCAATTCAAGTTCACTGGCACTGTAGACTGCAATGATGCATCTTAGGCTAGACAGTGCTCTGGGTTTGTGATAGTGGGGCTGGAGGGAGAGAGTGTTAGCAAGCTTGTGAATCCCCGCAACTCATGTTCGTCCCATCAGTGCACTGCTGTTGCCTATTGAATGCATTATTGCCAGATAGAGACAGATTTCCTGCATCATCAAAAATATGGCCATTTTTAAGACTTGTGGGAATTTTAAGTCACCACTGGACATTTTGATATTAATTTCAAGCGCAAGATACATCTGAAACTTGGGAGCTTATGGTATTACAAAATAAGTGGCAGAAAATGGTACTAGTTCACTTTCAAGTTGAATCAACAACAGGGAAATATAAACTTATTACATTGATGCATAACATGCTGACGGCCAACTTCATTCAGATCACAGATGACGTAAGCACGTCATAAATGATAACACGAACCAATGGCATATTGCACAGGGACCCATTAAGCCCTTCACCTTTCAATATTGCCACATACAATGTTGGACACATAATAAGACAAGAAACGGAGGACGTCAAAATCTATGTATATGCGAACGACATAGTCATTGGATTGAACTCCAGACTCAACCTGAAAAGAGCAACCATTCAACTCAAGAAGTGGGCACAGGAGAATAAAATGGAAATTAACACGGGAAAAACCATAAAGATAACATTACACAGCAAAGGTCGAGAAGCTGTGGAGGACAGAATATCTTGGGACGGAACCTCTTATGACAGTCAATAGCTTCAAATAACTGGGACTGATTCTGAAAACCTGCCAGATCATTCTGAATATATTTAAAATCTTGAGCAGCAGCTGCCACACAAGCCATGTTTGACATCAAGGCAATATCCAGACTGTCGCCGAAAATAGCCATTGCCTTGTTTGCCGCAAAAATATTTCCCATCAGAACCTATTGAATAGATCTAATTTTGGAAAAGTTGAGTCTAAAATACCTAAGGACTCTGAAAGAAGTTAAATCACACTTCTTGAAAGCCGCCCTTGGTGTTTCAGAACATACAAACTCGAGGCTAGTATACGAAGTTGCCAGGGACCCATTGTTCATAGAGGAACTGTGTATGAGGCACCCACCCACCGACAACGCGAATAAACTCCTGCATGAAAGAGAGAAGAAGAGAAGGGAATAGCAGTGCATGGATACCACCACAAAATATGCAAGAAAAAGAGTTTCCATGATCCTGGCAGCAAATGTGTGTGTGTGTGTGTGTGTGTGTGTGTGTGTGTGTGTGTGTGTGTGTGTGTGTGTGTGTGAATTGTGCGACCAACTCTGTGACAGCTGTAAAAGACGAGTAAAATCACTGGTAGAACTCTTTAAATAATAAACAAAGTGCGATGAACAAGATTTGATACCACAAATCTGTGCAATTTATGTAACTTATGCACAACTTGTGCACATTTATTCTGATAATAAAATACTTTACAGGAAGGCAGGAATATTTAACTTACAAATGGTGTAGGTCATTTTCTTCATGTGTACTGATTAGCTCACTAAGTTTTTGTATATAGTGAACTGTAGTGCTAACTTTAGTTAATGATAACTTTTACTAAACATTATTCTAATGAAAATTAATTACACAGATGGAATTGGAACACTTAAAATAAGTACCTGTACCACAGATACCAATAACACAGTGTTGAAAAAAGAACTTGAGATTTTCAAGTAGATGCTACATATCGCTGATATCTATCTATCTGATATATCACATATTGAAAATAAGACGAAATTTAGTGAACATTTTTTTTGGGTGTTTTTGGGAGTAGAAAAAGATAAAAGATGGAAAGGATCCATTTGCTTTGTCACAGTGTTGTCAGCCAATTTTCTGTTGATCTGTCGGACATATAACCCATTGCTGGAAATACCACAAATGGCAGCATCTACCTAATTTAGTCCAAAGACATCTGATACCAATTCCTCCTCCAGTTTCTCCAGTTCACCAGATTGGAACTGACCTCTTGGGGGGAGTTCCAAACTAAAAAAAATGGTAGCAAATGGATTGTAGTATGCAATGACCACCACAGCTGCTATACTGTCATGAAGGCTGTTCTGATTCTGATTCAGGTTTCTTCTGCAAGACATAATTTTGAAGCATGAATGGAGCATCATAATGCATGATTAGAGGACATTGTCCAGGACTAGTGTAAGAAGTAATTTTACTTTTTTCAAAGTTGTCCACTGATTCAGAGTTCCTGCTACCTGTAAATTAATGGTCTGATAAAATATTTTTATAGTATATTTGTAGATTTGCTCTCAACATACAATGACACCAAACAAAAAGATTGGGCTGCAGCAGTGCCTGTCATGATATTTGCATACAAAAAAGCAAAGTACAACACTAACAGTTTAATGCAGTTTTTCCTGATCCATGGTTGAGAAGCTGAAAGAAGTGTTATCTATTCATCTTGACAATGCTTGAGACAATTACATCAAATAGCTCGTCACCAGAAGTGATGAAGCAGGACAGTTGGTAAGCACACACACACACACACACACACACACACACACACACACACACACACACACACACACACAGAGAGAGAGAGAGAGAGAGAGAGAGAGAGAGAGAGAGAGAGAGATTGGATGCTTAGAATAACGACCATGAATGTAGTATATCCAGACATTAATGTGTAAGCTACAACCCTGATGACCCAATATAGGTTCTTACACTTGTGCAGAAAGTTGGCTATCATAAAAATTACTGAAGTTCCACTGTGCCTGTACTGAGTCTTACATGACTTTTCAGACAATGAAATAAGAATTGCAGAGATGTTTACCATCTCCACACCATAAAGTCCTATTCTAGTCTTGGCCAGAGATCAAGAACAGTGGTTCTACCACAAGGAACATGAAGACCTGCCCAATGATCAGTATTTCTTGATGTGAGTAAATTGAACAGTGAGGTGACCATGAGGATGTGACTACACAACTAAAAATTCCAGGTCAACCAGTCCTGCCAAATAAAGAACCACTAACTAGATACAGAATACAGATGATACAGATACGGGAAACCATAATCCACTCAGGAACAACATGTTACTCTTTTTGGGAGGGAGTAGCTTCTGCTGTTATTTATTACATAACATTCATAGTTTATAGGAGTTATTTATTTATTGAATATTTTAATTCACCAGTACATTGTATGTTGTTCAAATAGAAGCAATCTCTACCAAGGTAGGCAGTTCAAACGAATCTGCACATTTGACTGTGCTTTACATTCATGCCTTCAGTGCAAAGCATTGGTTCTTGTTGACGACCCTACTCTCCTAACACGTACTTGACTACAGATTCTACATGAAAGTAGGTCCAGTGTTTGTTATATCATTTTCAGTTAGTGAGGGCAACTGCTCATACTTTTTGCAGTGTGAGTGTTCATATCATGATACGGTAAAATAAATATGATGGATTGGCAACAACAATTTGCTAAGAGTGCTGTAGACAACATCAAAGTACTTCTAGAGGATTAATCAGTATGGTACTTTTGAAAAATTCTGTTTTTATTTCTATTAATATTTTTATAGATGTTGTAATCTAAGCTCTCTTTGATTATGTAGTCATTATCAACAGCCATCATCATCTTGCAGAGTTTCCAGTCACTGGCTCAGTCTGTTTTAAACATAAGCCTCTCCATCAACTTCTGTCCTCCTGCCGTCTCTTTGTCTCCACTTTGATGCAGTCTCATCCTTTCCTTTGCATGCAGCCCTTAACTCCTTTCAGCCACCAGTCTCTTGGTCTTGCTCTTGATATTTTTCCCTTTCGTATTATGTATCTTCCTAAGTATCCCCCATTTCTCTAACATGTTAATACCACCTAAGCCTTGATTCGTGCTTCACGAATTCTTGATCCTTCTATTCCTTACATTGTTCATCTTTTTCTATCAGTAACTATTCCTCAAGAATTTCATCTCAGTAGCTTGTATTCTGCTTCTCTCTTTTCCTTTCATTACCCAAGTCTCCAGGGCATATGTAAGGATTGAAACATACTACACCTGATATATAACCCTTTTGCTGTTTTGATGGGTATCCTTGCTCCATATCAGGCCTTTATTCAAGAATACTTCTGTCTGTGTTACCCTGCTCTTTTATTTCTCTGTCATTTCTTTCATTCTCCTATATTAAGGTTCCCAGATACTCTAAGGTCTCCACCTGCCTCAGCTGTTCTCCACCAACTCTTATTCCAACTTTGACTCTCTCCTTCTTGCTGGTTGTGATAAGTATTTCACACTTTGCTATATGTCCAGATGCTCCTTATTTTCCCCTCCTTGCTTCCCTAAATCATCTAATTATGTGCAAACACTATTGCATTCACGTGTCCTTCATCAGTTACTTGTGCTACTTTGGTCATTATCACATTCATCATCACAATGAATAGCGATGGTCAAGGTGTGATCTCTCTCATCCCACTTCCACAAAGATCACTCATCTATTGTACAGTTCTTTTATCCACCTTATAACCTGCTTTTTTACTCTCTGCTCTCTAGGACTTCCATACCTTGTTTCTATATATTCTATCATAATATTTTTTCATTGTCCTGAGAGGCCATAAGTAAATCTGTTCCATATTCATAGTGGTTTCCCTGTAACTGTCTTATAGTGCAGATTAGATTTACTATGGACCTTCTTATCCTGAACCAATGCCACACTTCACTCTCCATTATTTCTGTTTTTGTTCAAATGCATGTTTCCAAAACTTAAATCTTTGCACAGTTGCTCTTTAGAGTGAATCCCTGAGAGTTTTTCACTCTTATTTTTCTTTCTTTTCTTGAAGTTCTGGATAGTTATTCCCTTCATCTAGTCTTCTGGCATTCTCCCTTTCCACAAAATCATCACCTCTCAATAGAACCATTGTATCCCCATGTGTCCTGCTACTCCCACCATCTGCACACTCAGCTCATCCAAATCTGATGCCTTCCTTCTCTTCATCTTTCTCAGAGCATTTTCCACTACTCTGTATGTTATGTTTTCTCTCTCTGCAGTTCCTATTCCTCTTCCTTGATTTCCTTCTCCTCCTCCAAGTCCCATTTTGGTTCAAGAGTTCTTAATAAAACACTCCCTCCACATAATTTTGTGTTCCTTCTTATTTTCTACCTCTTGACCACTTTTATTCACCATTCAAACATAGTCCTTCATATCATTCCACCCTTTCCTTTTTACTATCCCATGTAGGACCTTTTTCAAACCTTCACTATCCTCCTCATTATTCTAGTCCACTCTTCACTCCATCTTCATCCCTCCTCTTCCACCAATCTGCTAACTCGGCTTTGTCAACTTTCATGTCCAGTACTCTACTCTTGTCTCTCTATTCTATTTTGGACCATACCCTAAAGCCTCAAGTCTTCTTCTGCACTGTTTAGTTCATACCTTCATTCCATCATAACGTTTCCTTCAATCTGTTTTTGTTGTGTGTCCTTCCACATACTACTTCTGCAGTACTTAATGATGTCCTCTTAAATCTACCTCATTTCTCCTCCACCATATTTTGTTCATCAATTGAGAAATTTTTATTCACTTTTTTGAGATACTATAACATGCTCTCTTCTTCTTTCATTTTCCATACTCTTACATGATCAGCCTGGTTTTCTGTCTGTTTTTTATCCATAGTGCCTCTCAGGTTCATTATTAGCAGTTAGTGGTGCAGTCCAAGGCCTCTGATGGTGTTACCTTGATATCATTTCGTTACCATAGAGGATATTTGTATTTTCAACTACTGACTTTATGTAGTATTGCATTTAATTATTATTCCATAAAACTATATTGAGGGGCTTGTAGCATCTGTAGGTTATTGTTCCTGTCAATCACTTTAAGGAATTAAAATTAAAACATCGACAAGTTAATAATTCTTACTTTGTCTCTTACAAATAACAAATAAATTGTCAAAATCCTTCATAAAAGTTTTGAATTTGCAGATGGCCATTGTATAATGTAACAATAACGAACAGTGCACTTTTCAGTACTAACCCACAAGCATATGCTTAAAGTTCTGATATGTATAAAGTTTAATTACTGCTGAACTTTTAAATTCATATGTATTTTTGTGGGAGTGTGCCTTCTTTACTAATATTTCATCCACATGAAAAAGCAGCTAATTATAACCATGTTGTGTTCTTTGTGTTTCAGCCTCTTTTTTTTGCGCAGTTGCAATAGGAAGTATTTTACCTGTACAACTTGTAATTATAATCACTTATACACCATACAATTTTTATGTTTGTTGTTTTACAGGTTTCAGACTGACAGATTACATCAATAACTTCATGTCATTCCTAAGATATAATTCATTTACTTTATTTCTTACTCCCAAAATATTCAGATAAAGGAATCTGATTTCAAATTTCTTTATCTCTGCAAATATTCAGTATGACAAGGGGCTTTATCTTCATTTGATGATGCCTCACATTATTCTCTATATTTTACTTACCACTATTTCTCACAAGGCAAAATTATTTTTTTACAGATCACTTTTTCTGTTCTATGAGTATAAAGATATGTTAAGTGTTTTTTGCTGTAATTAGTTCTGTGTGACCATTTGACCCATTGTTTTATCTCCATTGCGAATTTTTAAGTAATTTAGTGAATTAGTGTTTTGTACTTAAAGGAAAAGCATCAGTCATGCAATTATTTGAAGACTGTATTGTAATGATGTGTATGTATTTCCCTTGCAGCTACCTCTCTTTATTATTAACCTTCTCATTGATGAGCACACATTACTACTTGATCCTCCTGAGCGTGCCTATATTGAGTCTCTAAGTCAGTTGATGGACTTCTGGGAAGAAACAGTAATAAATATAAACACGTTTCTTCCAGATCCATATTTCAAACCATTCACTGAGTAAGTTTTGAATTTTTTTATGCTATTCATTAGGAAATCTATTTGTTTCTAGGGAGATAATCTATTATAATCCAATGAAGTTTGTCAATTTGATGTTCTAACCACTTTCTTACGATTCTTCCTGCATTCTTTGTAATGTTATCTTTCTGCCTTTGACTCTTAAAAAAATCAGTTTTAAACATAATCATAGAGAACTAAGTTATATACAAAAGTAGCTTATTACAGTAAGTAAGTAATAACTGTTGAGGATAGTGTGTCATGTTGGAGGAACGAGAGTGGATATAATGACACTGGATATATCCAACAATGTAATTCATTAAATGATAAATGACTGTTTTCCTAACAGTGTACTCACAAACAAGGAAGACATATGTCTATTAAAATATAAATGTGGGGCTCTGCTGCATTTTTGTTTATCTGTGTTTGTCTTTACTGTCTGATATTTATTGTGTTTGCAAAACGTTCTGTCAGTTCACAGAAGTTTCCTACATCATAAAATTTTTGCTATTGTAGTGTCTTGACATTCGCCCATGACTTGGGTTTATTCATGTACACATTTTTGTGTGTCGTATTACAGTGAAGCAGGACAATAGTTTTGACAGAGATGAATAGTCAGTTGTCATCTGCACAAGAAAACCTTTATTTTGTCCACTTTACTGGTTTCAACAGTTCAAACTGTTATCTTCATAAGTGAAACAGGTTCAAACAATTGGTAAGCCAACATCAATATAAGAATTGGATGTTGGTGTCCTACAAAGGACTGGCAAAAAGTGCAGCACCTGGGCTTAAGTGTTCTTTGTTCAGAAGGTGGTGCATTGTTGCTGTCTTCAATTCCCATCATTTTAGCGGCTTTCTGTCTAACTTGTTTAGGCAAGGAGTGAGTGGCTGCTCTCTTGCACACTATGGGATTTACTAATGACCTTCTGACATCACATCAAAATATTCTTCAGGAAATCCTCTCATTATTATTTGTGTGGATGATGAAGGCATTAATACAAGCAATGTCAATCATTCAGAAAAACAGGGCAAGTGGCCAGCGTCTAGTTTTGCTTGAAGTTGAATAAGTAGTGCACATTTCATCTATTGTGTGCACCCCTGTTTTGGTCTTATTGTACATTGTTATAACTTCTGGTTTCTTTTCTTCAGCAGTATTAGTGTCAGTGGCACTGTCATGATGCAAAGATGGAAGGAGAATACCGTTTTTGCACTTCTTTGGCACATATGAAACTATGGTGATATCATTTCTGAATCCAAAAAGGCTGCTTCTGAGTTCAAGATCTCTTGTGCAAACAAAGTCTTGAGGGAACTCCCTCTATTTCTTTCTAAGAGTTCCTACTACTGTAAGTTGCTTTTTCAGGAGCTCTTCAGCTAGTGGTATGGAACAAAACCATTTGTCTAGTGTCACATTGTGTCCTGTACCTTCAATAGGCAATACAAGTCTATTTACTACCTCCTTAGGCGAGTTTGACAGTGCAAAGGGACCCTCTGTTTCCAAACATAGATTAGATTAATACTTGTTCCATAGATCATGAATACGACACTTCGTAATGATGTGGAACGTGTCAGGTTAATGAAAGATGTCTGTACAAGATATTACATTACACAAAATATTGCATGACACTAATGCTTAAGTTAGTTTTTTCCCCTCCCTTAATTTATATCTAAAAATTCAGCCAATGAGTAGAAGGAGTTGTCATCTAGAAATTCTTTTAATTTATTTTTAAATGTTGGTAGACTATCTGTCAGGCTTTTGATGCTATTTGGTAGGTGACCAAAGACTTTAATGGCAGCATAATTTACCCCCTTCTGTGCCAAAGTCAGATTTAACCCTGCATAGTGAAGATCATCCTTTCTCCTGGTGTTATAGCTATGCATACTGCAATTGCTTTTGAACTGGGTTGGATTATTAACAACGAATTTCATAAGTGAATATATATTCTGTGAGGTTACTGTGAGGATCCCTAGATCCTTAAATAGATGTCTGCAGGATGACCGTGGGTGGGCTCCAGTAATTATTCTGATTACACGTTTTTGAGCAATGAATACTTTTCTACTCAACGATGAATTACCCCAGAATATGATACCATACGAAAGCAGTGAATGAAAGTAGGCATAGTAAGCTAATTTACTGAGATTCTTATCACCAATATTTGCAATAACCCTAATAGCGTACGTAGCTGAACTTAAACGTTTCAGGAGACCATCAAAGTGTTGTTTCCAGTTTAACCTCTCATCAATGGACACACCTAAAAATTTTGAAAATTCTACCTTAGCTACAGACTTCTGTTCAAAGTCTATATTTATTACTGGAGTTGTGCCATTTACTGTACGGAACTGTATATACTGTGTTTTATCAAAATTTAAAGAGAGTCCGTTTGCTGAGAACCACTTAATAATTTTGTGAAAAACATCATTTACAATTACATCACTTAGTTCTTGGTTTTTGGATGTTATTACTATACTTGTATCATCAGCAAAAAGAACTAACTTTGCATCTTCATCAATATGGAATGGTAAGTCATTAATGTATATCAAGAACAGTAAAGGACCTAAGACCAAACCCTGTGGGACCCCGTGCTTGATAGGCCCCCAGTTTGAGGAATCAGCTGTTGTATAAACATTACATGAACCACTTATCTCAACTTTCTGCATTCTTCCAGTTAAGTATGAATTAAACCATTTGTGCACTGCCCCCTCAAACCATAATGATTTAGCTTATCTAAAAGAATTCCATGATTTACACAGTCAAAGGCCTTTGAGAGATCACAAAAAATACCAATGGGTGATGTCCGGTTATTCAGAGCATTTAATACTTGATCAGTGAAAGCGTATATAGCATTTTCTGTTGATAAGCCTTTCTGAAAACCAAACTGACATTTTGTTAGTACTTTATTTTTACATATATGGGAGGCTACTCTTGAATACATTACTTTCTCAAAAATGTTTGATAGAGCTGTCAGAAGAGAGATTGGGTGATAGTTGTTGACATCCGACGTATCCCCCTTTTTATGCAATGGTTTTACAATGGCATATTTCAGCCTATCGGGGAAAACACCCTGCTCCAAAGAGCTATTACATACGTGGCTGAGAATCCTACTTATCTGTGGGGAACAAGCTTTAAGTACCTTGCTGGAAATGCCATCAATTCCGTAAGAGCTTTTACTTTTCAGTGAGTTTATTATTTTACTGATTTCAGAGGGAGAGGTTCATGGAAATACAGCTGTTTCAAACTGCACAGGTATGGCCTCTTCTATTAGAAGCCTTGCCTCTTCTAGTGAAGATCTAGATCCTACTTTCTCCACAACATTTAAAAAAATGATTATTGAAAATATTTCTAATTTCTGATTGTTTGTTAGTACACTTGTCATTCAGTTTTATGGCACTAAAGTCTTCCTGTGATCTTGGTTGACCTGTTTCCCTTTCAATAATATTCCAAATTGCTTTAATTTTATTATCAGAGTTACTGATCTCAGACATGATACACATGCTTCTGGATTTTTTAATAACTTTTCTTAGTACCGCACAATAGTTTTTATAATATTGAACAATTTCGGGGTCAGTACTCCCTGTTGCTGTTAGATACAGTTCTCTTTTACAGTTGCAACTCTTCCTCTCATCATATTATCTCTACTTACATGTGCAGCTAATTTGTACCCATTGATGCTAACCTTTTGCTTATCAGTGACAATGTGATGCTCAGACAGGCATAGTACATCTATTATATTCTCAGTTTCTATATCTTCTAAACAAAGCAGAAGCTCATCAATTTTATTCTTCAATCCCCCAATATTTTGATGAAATATACTAACATTATTTTTCACTTTACTTTAACATCTTTAGTACTTGCCTGGCTGAGTTTCCCACTGGACACTGATCTTACATTAAAAAAGAGATACCACCATGAGATGTAGTTCCTCCCCCCTTTAAATTTCCTGCTATCAGCCCAGCCAGTTACCCTTCCCCTTCTTGTTGAGGTGTAGGCCATGTCTAGTATAGTCCCACCTACAGAGTGAATCAACAGGAACCACACCAATGTGTGACCCCGCATCAGATCCAAAGTATACCATCCCCTAAGTATGCCATGTTCTTGTGTCACATAAGATGAAATTTTTCAAACCATATTTTGCAGGCTTGCTCGGTATATACTGTAGTAAACTGCTTTTGCATCTAAATGCAACCAGTTGTTCATCCACTGTTGTATACTGAGACACAGTATAATTACTGACACAGTTTGACATGAATAATTCAAACACAACACTTCTTTGAATTCAGTTAGGTGATCAAGTTCTCTATGCCGTGGTCTGTCTTGAATATCATCGAATCCCAAACAATGCAACAAGAAATGAAAGCACTCTTATTGCAATTCCAAAACCATTTGTGTCCCATAAGTCTTCCAGATTTTGGTATTCTGTGCCGTAATGCCCAGCCAATATCAAAAGATCCAGAAAAGATTTGATTTCTTCCTCATTTGTTGGTTTGGAATCACAGTCTATTGTGAAATTTGAAGCAATGTGTTGTATGTAAATATTTGTGCACTATGTAATCATTCTAATTGTTATGTCATTTATAAATATTGAGAAACAATCCATAGCAGTTTTCGCATATTTTGTGATCGCTTTCACACCAGGGAGATGAATAATGAGGCCTACACTTCTCGTTCTTATGTTGTGACTAGGACAACTTTTCATTTGCTTGCTTTATTATCTGCTGCACTTACTTGTGGTTCCAGTTCCAGGTTGTCTTCATCCTCTGTTTCTGTGTCACTGTGATGAGAGAGAACTTCACAACTGTCTGTTTCCTCCTCTACCTCTTCTCCTCCTTCAAAAGTTTCATCTAACACCTCTTCCAGAAGCTTCCACACTCTTTCTTGTTCTATTTTGTCATGGTCCATAACTGTTTTAACTGCACAGAGTGATAAAATACAAGCAGCTGCTGCAGAACACAACTGTGTGCTTTCTTGCAGCACTGCAACATAAAGCGTCACACGACAACACCCCAAGGCACATTGTTGCATGTTTTCTTGGAACATGCACTTCCATTGTAGATTATGTTGTTACTCAAAGCTTTCATATTACGTTCTAGAAAGGTACCAAAGAACACGACGTTGTATTTCTATCCATTACCGGTATGTAACAATTCATCGATAAGGATGACTGGTGTGTTCTGAACACCTCGCATGACTGCTTAAGGCTTAAACTTGAGAGTTATTGCATTGGATACTTGAGAATTATTGCATTGGATCCATTGGAATATTTTTGAATGCTGTAGCCTGAACTTGGCTCCAAGTGATTTCTGCCTATTTCTCTACATGAAAAAAGGGCTTAGCCCCTAAAACTTTGACTGTGCTGCAGAGCTCCAAGATGTTGTCATGATCTGAGAGCAACGGGAAAAACCCACTGGCTAAAATGGAAATGGGTATTTATGTCCTTAATGACTGGTATTTTTTGCTATTTTTAAAGTCTCACTTATAACAATGGTTTTCATTCTTTGCTAACAACTGGGTAAAAAAAAGGCAAATAAATTTACTCTAACTGCAGTGCTAAAATTTTTGCTTTTTAAATGAAACTTTTAAAAAAAATATGAGTGATGTTATTCATACAGAATTCATTGCTTTGAAATATTGGGTTATTATAGAAATTGTGAAAACCAAAAAATACTATTTTAATAATAACATTAGTTAGAACTAGCATGAAACACAAAACTTAAGAATCGATACAGCATTGTAGAGACAATAATGTGCCTGTTGCCATGTGACATGGTATATTACAGAGCACATATATACATGCAGTATGCAAGACTTGTCCCACTTGGTGTGTATGCTCGAGTCTTACTGTCATCCCTGAATATTGATTGTATCACAGAATCGTACAGACTTTATATGTGCACTTTATTTACCAGTAATATAGATTGACAGTGAGTTCTGATATCTATCATGAGACATCAGTAAAACAAAGATGAACCAATTGTAATATGTGCTATGGTCTCTTGACTAACAATGTCTTTTATTCAAGTAACAGTGCTAGCAGAGTCCACCTTTTAAACTTGAGAATTATTGCATCTGATGCATCAGAATATTTTTGAACGTTGTAGTCCAAACTTGGCTCCAAGTGATTTCTTCCTATTACTGTACATGAAAAAAGCACTTAGCCCATAAAGCTTTGACCCTGCTGCAGAGCTCCAAGATGTTGTCATGATCTGAGAGGGACAGGAAAAACCCACTGGCTGAAATGGAAATCGGCATTTAAGTTCTGAATGACGGGTATTTTTTGCTATATTTAAGGTCTCACTTATAACATGAGTTATCATTCTTCGCTGACAACTGGGTAAAGAAGGGCAAATAAATTTTCCCTAACTGCAGTGCTAAAATTTTTGCTTTTTAAATAAAACTCTTTTTTAAAAAAATGAGTGATATTTATTGAAACAGTATTCATTGCTTTGAAATATTGTGTTATTATAGAAATTGGGAAAAACAGGGAGTACTATTTTAATAACAACACCTACAGTTAGAAATAGCAGAAAACACATGACTTAAGAATTCATACAGCATTGTAGAGACAATAACATGCCTTTCATGCCGTTATGTAGTGCACTATTCTGTGTTCAAATTTGCTTTAACAAAAAGTTTATACTGGTAACTTTTTTTTTAAGTTCTGATTCAAAACAGCTAATTGTACAGTAATGTTTCCATATATGAGAAATTAAGTCATATTTTTAAAATGTATTTTACAGGCCCATGATATGTGGAAAAGCAGAAGGAAGACTCTGTGGTACAGGACCTGAAATTGATGTCATCCTGAAAGAAGACAAACATCGTCTTGATATTCGCACAAATATTATATTAAGCATTCATAGCAATTTTGAAGCAATTAATAAATATATTCAGAGATTTCAGTTTATTAGAGAATTTCACACTGTTAACACAGCAACTGACATGGAATCTATAACTAATGAAACAGGTTATTGCTTCACGTTACTTGAATATAGACAGGCTATTTCTTGCTGTCACTTAAATAAAGAAAAATTTTATTTTACTTTTATAATTTTATTAGTTATTAAATGAAATGTGTCCAGTTTTCTCAAGAGATTTATACACAGTTTATGATATTCTTACCTTCTTTTTATTCTGTTTGTTCACTAGAGTTATATTGGTTAATTATTTCTGGATGCCTATACATATATCATATAGGCCTCTGAATTATTGAACACAGCAATTATAAATCGAGTTACATCCTTTGTGGTATCTGCATACATTTTGTACAATATATGGAGTTGGCATTTCATGGGGCATCATGTTAACCTTCTTCTGTTCTGTAATAATGAACTACTGTATGTGTAAGGACATCACTGCAGAAGTTGAGTTGGCTTTCAGAAACTCAGTATAACTAAGCAACTCCAAGGATAACATGAATTTCCTTCTAAGATGTATCATTGACTGGACCACTGGTATCATCAATGGCTGCATACAAGCAGTGAACTAGATTTCTGGCAGCAGCTCTGAAAAATAGGAGGGTCATTCAGTACTGAAAGAGACAAATTGGTCTGCAGAAAAAAGTGTTTAATTTTACAAAACAATAGTTTTTCTACTTTTCAACATTTGAACATTTATGCAATTGTTCCAACGGGCTACAAACTTTTTTATTCCATATGCAAAGAACTCTTTATCTTGATGTTTGAACCTATTTCCCACAAATTTTTCAAATTCTCATTGTCCTGAAACCTCTTCCCACATAATGCCTTCTTCAGTGCAGCAAATGAATGGAAATCACTAGGTGCTAAATCAGGACTGTAGGGGGGATGAGGCAGTACTTCTCAGCCCATTTTGTTTATGGTTTCACGGGTTAGTTGAGCAGTATGATGATGTGCATTGTCTTGCTGGAGAATCACATCTCTCCTCTGAGATCCATGATGTCTCTCTCTCATGGCTGCCTTCACCTTGTTTAAAAGCCAATCCTAGTAGTATTGGCTGTGCATTGTATGCCGCACTTCGAGATGATCTTCAGCATCTCAGAACACTGTCAACATGACTTTTCCTGCTGATGCTTCAAGTTTGAATTTTTTCTTGACAGGTGGGTTGGTGAGCTTCCGCTCCATGCTTTATCTTTTTGCATTCTGGCTCATAATCGTAAACCCAAGTTTCATCACAACTCAAAATTTTGTTGAGGAAGTGCTCACCTTCTCTTTCACAACGTTCCTTTAGCTCTGTGCACACGCTCAACCTCGTTTCCTTGTGTAGCTGCATCAATTCCTTTGGGACCCATCTCGCTAACATTTTGCAGTACTTCAGCTTGTCACACATGATGTTATGAGCTGTACCAGTACTAACTTGGACCTTATCAACTATCATTTCCACAGTTACATGGTGGTCAGCACTAATAATGTCATGAATTCTATTTTCAAGTGAGGGAGTTGAAACTGCATTTGGTCAGCCAGAAGGGCGTTCATCAGTCTCTGAGTCATGACCAGTTTTGAGCTGCTCTACCAACTTGTAAAAATTTGCACAATTCATACAACCTTCATCGCAAGCTTTAGGCATTCTACATTATATATTCATTGGTTTCTCGCCTTCATCAAGTAAAAAATAGGACATTGTCCAACTAAACAAAACAGCTTAAAGCCATAAAAGTACCAAACTTGCCCTACTAACAGTTCTTTCCCCAGACCAATTTGTCTCTTTAATTATTGAGTGACCCTCATATATTCAGAAAACTGAAGTTGATTTTGGTTGCTGAAGTGTACCTATTTTGCTGTGAAGTGTATAATTTACTCACCTGGTCATCTGAATGACAGTTATTTATTCCACTTATTGTACACTCAGTAGAAGACTTTGCCCTTTTTGTGAAACTTTGTTGTCAAATTGTCTCTGAAGCATGAGTGGATTATTTAGTTATGCTAAATTTCATTTTTTGATACAACCACTGAAATTATGAGGAGAATAGCTGGCATCAGTTCTGAAATGATGACTTGAGGCAATCCTCAGAAGCAAAAAACAGAATTGAGTTTTTTGATAGCACTAGTCTGGTTGTAGAAGTCATGGTGTGGCAAAAGGATATTCACTGTGAGCATCAACAATGAAGAGCCATTGTGTGTTCCAAATGGGGCCAGGGATGTTATGTGAATGCTTTGCCAAGAGTGTCAGGTTATGTCCCATTGAAAAATTCTTGACGCTGCACTGCCCAGTTTCCCATTCAAAACATGGCAATGCAAAGTCATCACTTTGATTTGTTTGTCCATCTCTTGCCACTTGCAATATTTTGCTGTAATGCTGTGGGATTTGCTATCTAGTTTGTTCATTTTGCATCTGTAACAAAATTATATAGTTTTTGATGGTAAAGCTGTTATGTTGTACAATGTACATTACTGGCAATTAAAATTACTACACCAAGAAGAAATTCAAATGATAAACTGGTATTCATTGGACAAATATATTAAACCAGAACTGACATGTGATTGCATTTTCATGCAGTTTGGGTGCATAGATCCAGAGAAATCAGTACCCAGACTAACCACCTCTGTCCCTAATAACAGCCTTGGTGTGCCTGGGCATTGAGTCAAACAGACTGTACAGATACAGCTGCCCATGCAGGTTCAACACTATACCACAGTTCATCAAGAGTAGTGACTGGCGTATTGTGACGAGCCAGTTGCTCAGCCACCATTGACCAGACATTTTCTATTGGTGAGAGATCTGGAGAATGTGCTGGCCAGGGCAGCAGTTGAACATTTTCTGTATCCAGAAAGGCCCGTACAGCACATGCAACATGTGGTCGTGTATTATCCTACTGAAATGTAGGGTTTTGCAGGGATCGAATGAAGGATAGAGCCACGAGTCATAACACATCTGAAATGTAATGTCCAAACCAACAAGACGTGACTGAGACGTGCAACCAATGGCACCCCATACCATCATGGCGGGTGATACACCAGTATGGTGATGACGAATACACGCTTCCAATGTGCATTCACTGCACTCTCACCAAACATGGATGCAATCATCGTGATGCTGTAAACAGCACCTGGTTTCATCCGAAATAATGATGTTTGGCATTCTTGCACCCAGGTTCATTGTTGAGTACACCATCGCAGGCACTCCTGTCTGTGGTGCACCGTCAAAGGTAGCAGCCATGGTCTCTGAGCCGATAGTCCATGCTGCTGCAAACGCCATCAGACTGTTCGTGCAGATGGTTGTTGTCTTGCAAACGTCCCCATCTGTTGACTCAGGGATCGAGACATGGCTGCACGATCCGTTACAGCCATGTGGATACGATGCCTGTAATCTCGACTGCTAGTGATATGAGGCCATTGGGATCCAGCACGGTGTTCTGTATTACCCTCATGAACCCACCGATTCCATATTCTGCTAACAGTCGTTGGATCTCGACCAATGTGAGCAGCAGTGTCCCGAAACCATAAACCACAATCGCGATTGGCTACAATCCGACCTTTACTAAGTCGGAAACGTGATGTATGAATTTCTCCTCCTTACAATAGGCATCACAACAATGTTTTACCAGGCAACACCGGTCAACTGCTGTTTGTGTATGAGAAATTGGTTGGAAACTTTCCTAATGTCAGCACGTTGTAGGTGTCGCCACCAGTGCCAACCTTGTGTGAATGCTATGAAAAGCTAATCTTTTGCATATCACAGCATCTTCTTCCTGTCAGTTAAATTTTGCATCTGTAGACCATAATCTTCATGGTGTAGCAATTTTAATGGCCAGTAGTGTATCAGTGAACCAATGGATCTGAGATTGAAGTGTTGATATGAGGCCAAACAATCCAAATGTAGTTTCTTTAGCAAACATAGTGAATTATAATGTCTGCTGCTGGTGCATTTCTCTGGTGGGAAAAGTTTCCACAGCTTCTTATTCAGAATGATCTAATTGAACACAATTATCTATATTAATAATTAGAAAAAAATGAAGACCAACGTTGTAGTTTTTGTATTGTTCAATCTTGTACATATTTTGCTGGATGCAAATGTGTCAATTTTTTGTGAACAGTGACAGTAAAACTAATTTTCTACCATGCAGATATGTGTGAAACTTGTAACTTCTTTTTCTGACTGTAATTTACTTGAGCCTTGCTTAAAATTTTGTGGGCTAAAATTGTGCTGATGCCATATAAGGAAGTGCTAACTTCAAGTCCTATTCATTTGCTTAAATTAAAGTTCATAAGATGAGTCTGACTAAGCAAGCATGCTATAATTTCTGAAATGATTATTTGCATTATGGCACCATTTGAAAGGAATATTTTTATGACCGAGGTGATGCAGTGCTGCTGCAATTTTGGCTTTGTTTAGAATAAATCTTACACAGTAAATAAGAATGGATTGTAATTGCTGATTGGTGTTAGGAGAATGTAATTTTCAAATGGTTACCAAATATTTGGTTATGGGACATATGCACTGAGCATCAGTGACATATCCCAAATATTAAGTTTCCGTATTAAAGAAAGGACATTTTGCAAGATTGTATTTCATTCCTGACTCTATTAAGACTTAAAAAAAGGCATTCCAAATTGCTGAAATGTTCTTCCAGTGTCTTTCTGGATACTGCTATGTTGTCCAAATAATTAGAACATCACTGGACATTTGTTGCCACTTGTTGTAAAACAATGGTGGCAAAAAGGAGTAGCTGTGGGGCTTCTGAAAGGGAGGCACTGCTACAACTTATAAAAGCCTGCATTTGTGCTGAATACCATGAATTTCTTTGTTTCATTGTCATGATGAAGTTGTAGGTAAGAATGTGCTAAATCTGTTTTTGAGAAATAACCTTCCTCTTGCTAATATATTTATCAATTCCTTGGAATGTGGTAGCGGGAATGAACCTGTTACAGTTTGAGCATATACCACAGCTTTGAAATCTGCAAGAGTCTTCTTTTACTGTTTGCTCTCCCAGTGATCATCGGAGAAGATGTTCACTGACTTGCTGAGGATAGGGGACAAGGAGCATTACATCAGTTGTGCATGAATAAGTTGAGAATTTGGGTCTGATGGAAGGCATCCTAGAGCTGTCCATGCAGTTGCTACAACCACTGTGCTGGAGTGGCACAGTGGTCAGTGCATCTAGCAGGAGACCTGGGTTCAAATCCCGCTCTTGCACAAAGAACTTTCCCATTGATTTAAATCAAGCCCACTGGCAGCTATTCTCATTAATTCCTGCATGTCTTGATTCACAGTGACTGCAGGATCAAAATGGTATGTGTTCTTTCAGATATGTCCAAAAGAACAGACACCACATGTGTCATTAAGGAGAACACAAGCAATTGATCACTTCATTGCAGATTGATGGGTGACATGCTAGGGCAGTCCATGTAGCTGCAATGACCATTGTGTGTGTTTGGCAGAGTGGTCAGCGTATCTGCCCAGTAAGCAGGAGACTTGGGTTCGAATCCTAATCTGGCACAAATTTTCAACTTTCCTCACAGATTTAAATCTGTGCCCACTGCCAGCTAATGTCAATAATTCCTATATGACTCCTGTTTGTTTAAGTTGTGGCTAATTTACCATGAATAGCATGCAGTATAGGATGTGCTCTGTGCAACTTAAGTTTGGCATTCTCTTTAAGTTTAGTTTGTGCTTTCAAGTGATTAGCATAACCCAGTGCACCAGTAAACAACTGCTGATATTTGCCACATAATTGTTGAATGCACTTGTGTCAAACATGAGTACTTACTGCATGTACATTACCTTTAATTCTCAGACTGAACAAATCAAAACACATCCAGTTCAAAAATATTTAGCCTAGTGTTATATTGAACTAGAGTTAATCTCACTGTGTTGGTCACGCTTTTGTATTTTGCTACGTCTACCAACAACGCACATGTCAAGAACATCAACGAAATTGTGTGTGTTAATCAAAGACTGACTGTTTGAGAGATTGCAGAAGAATCTAACACTTCAGTTGGATCATGTCATGAAATCCTGACACAGCATCTTGCACGGTTGAGTGCACCATGTGAATTAGCCTCTCTGGGGAGAATTGACTTTCCAAATTTCAATATTGTGCATCACAGATTTCTATTCTGTTTAGACTGAATTCAGGAAGGATGACTGCCTTTGAATTCTGATTGTGATATCATGTTTATTTTCGTTTCCTGAAAGTGAATCTTATGTGGATCTAAAACCACTTTAGTATTCTTCTATAAGCACACTTGCTGATTGTGTCCGTTTTTGTGATGAAATCAGCATTCTGCTTTGTAGAAAAGTAATATTTTCAGCTATTCATTATCAACCACTTAGCACATGACTTCAGCATGCTAGGGCTATCGTGCCATCTCAGTTGTGCTCTGAATTGTTTATGCTCATGACACTGAGTGACAAGAACTGTTCATGACTTGAATTCCCATGTACAATACTTAGCTACAACTATGATGAGGGAAAATCTAACTTTACAAAGTCACATAGGAATTTTCACAGGCAAAGACTGTGGTGCTTTAAGATATCTGCCCTGATTCTATTGCCTGCTATACACTATGTGATCAAAAATGCCCAGACCCCTACTACTGGACATTAATACATGGTGTGTCCACTATTCAACTTTATGAGAGCTTTAACTCTGCTGGAGTCACTGTAAATGAGGTTTCTGAATGTCTTTTGAGAAACTATAACCTATTCTTCCTCAAGAGCCAAAAACCAGAGAAGGAAGCAATGTTGTATGCTTTAGTGTGGAGAAAGGTGATGTCATCACTCATCCCAAACGTGTTCCACTGGCTTCATGTTGGGAATCTGGGCAGACCAGTCCATTTCAATTGTCATGCTGGTACAATCATCACCCCAGAAGGGGGGGGGGGTATTAAATAAACAGACTGGTCATTACTTTTTGTTATGTCATTAATAAAAATACTCTTACATTGTCTGTGTATTCTTTACTCCTACCTCTGCCTTTTCCAGGAGCCTGAAAACTATTTCTGCGGTCAGTCACAAAGTGATGGAGAACATACTGAACATAATTTCCAGTCTGTCAAGTCCACATTACTCATTGTGTTCACTGAAAGATAATTTTGCTATCTGCAATTTACTCAATGTGATCAGTAACAATGACAATAAATAGAGTTTTAATGGATGGATATACTCAGTTTACATGCACAAAATATAATAATATTCCTGATAATAAAAATGTCCCAATTGGAAACAGCACTATTAAAAGTTCAGAGGTGACCTCAACAGGAAAGTCCAAGTAAAATGGTCTGTCACCTTGACATCCAAGTAAAATGGTCTATCAACCTGACTTCTTATCACCAAAGTTGATTGCTCACCTTAAATGTGGAAAATAATCTCAACCCTTGCCACACAGTTTTTCAATATTATGGGCAGCACTTCCGTGAAATCTAAGTGGTGTTCAGTCCTCATGAGTTCACTTCCTACTTTTACTGAAAACACTTTTAGCAGGTGCCTAGCTCTGACATCAGCCGAGGCACAGCACATGCAGGCATTTAACTGACATGGAAAGATTGATATCTTGATGTGAAAGGTCTCTTCCATTGCCTTTCTGGCTGTATATGTATATATGGGCACAGTGGACCACCAAACAGAACATCTGCTATCACCATCATAAGCAGAGGTAGCAGCATCTAAATGGCTCCTTTTGTCAGACATTTATCAATTAAAATCATTTAATAATTTTCAATCTTCTTATTTTTTTAATAATTATAGTTAAGTTTGCTTTAACTAAGAAAAAGTTTTTTACAATAATGTCTTGAAACTTGGTACAGCTGTATTATTTAATGAATGTAATCAAGTACTGTATTTAGTACTTTTTATCACAAATACAAATGACACTTAAGCTATTTTGGAGAAGGAAATTTTCATTTGAAATTTGATTTTTAGCAAATGACTTAAAAACTAATAGAGGTAGCTTATTGATGTCACAGATATAAGGTTTTTACATCAGACTGAGGATACATACAAATTTTCATCTTCTTTGGTTCAATATTTAGCACTTTCAGTTTTCTGTAAAAATGCCTATTTTGACCAAAATATTACTGTGATCACATTGAAACTTTGTAACTCTTAACTGTGACATACTTTTTCACATTCTGAACAATTCTTAGCTTTCTAGCTTCATTATTTAGTGTCACTTATTTTTTCTTAAATTCTTATATTTAGTTAAACATTTACATTTAATCATTCAATTGTAATATTAACATTAATGTACTGAAGTATACACTGACAAAGTTCGGAAAAGTTATTTTAATTTTTAATTTTACTCTCAGATTATGATGCAGTTCTTTTTCTATGCTAGGCACAGGCATTTTATGATTATGTGGTACTAGTACTATTGAACTGACATAAGTCCTTGCACACTTGCTCACCTCTGCACCTCTTACAGTGATACAATATTTGTTTAACCTCATCACCTCCTATTTATTTTAGTGAAAAATTTTATTTTTTGATAGAATTAAATTTTGGAAACAAGTGATGTTACTGTAGCTGACTGATTTTTCTTAATACTATACCCACAGAATTAACTATATGCATATAAACACAGAAAAAACATTATAAAGTGAGCTTTCCTTACAAATCATGTGCATAAAATAACATAGAAACATGAATTAAAATTTTTGATTCTTATAGAATTAATTTTGTGATTTAGAATTTTCAGTCTTTACATGAAAGAGAAACACACAAAAGCAGTTTTCTTTTCAGTATTCAGTCATTTAACCACAACCATAGGCACTGTGGCATTTCTTGTTATGAACCACTTTCACTAACACATTTAAGGCAGAGGGTGGGAAGTATCTATGGTTTGATGTCTTACTTGCATTATTACAAAAAGGGAAAAGGCACTGCGGTTTGTGTCCTTGCTTTCTTCTCCAATAAAGCTTGTAGGCTGCTTCTCATGAAGCCTCCATGTCCATCAGAAACAGATAACATACCCCAAGCTTCTGTTCTCAGGTTACATCTAAGGGAGGAAAAAACATATTCTGTATTCCATTTTCTGTTATTAGGTTTTTGAAAATGATTATTTGCACTGTCCCTCTCCATTAAACTGCGACGATACTCTAGCTCACTTACACTAGCTACCTCATTATTAAGATTGAATAATGAACTTTTCAATTTTTTAACTATGACTATTATACTCTGAAAATCAACATGGGTTTTTAGAATAGGCACATTTTGGACTAGTTTTGCAATTTACTTCTTTACATTGTAAACTGCTTTATTTACAAAACTGAGTGGCCTTTGTAAGCTCTATCTATCTTCATGTAGCTTAGTTATCATACGGATTAATATGTTCAAGAAGTTATTTGTTCAACAGCTGTTACTTTGCTTTATTACACACATAATTAAAAAGTTTTTTTGTTTTTTATTATAACATACCAGTACTCTACAATCTTCATTTCTTAACCCCCTTGTGTGTGTGTGTGTGTGTGTGTGTGTGTGTGTGTGTGTGTGTGTGTGTGTGTGTGTGTGCGTGTGTGTGCGTGTGTTGTGTTCTGTATGTGTTAATACTTACCTAACAATTGACCATCTGCCTTGAGCAAGATTATGCACTTCTCAATCCGTTTATGAGATCTGAAGGAATTACATATGAATTTTCCACCATTTTGCTATATATGTCAGCCTACTGATTTCATTTATTCTATTTCTCCTTATTTTCATTTATCCATATATTTCACTTTCCTACATATTTTGATGCATCTCACTTTTATTTTTGTCGGCCTACTGACCTCACTATTTACATATATTTTAGTTGTGATCATCACACCATTTTCACACATCTCCTTTAATTAATATCAGAATGCTTTGGATTGCCTCCGGTGGCACCATACTAGTACCCTTTCTTACCTACAAACGATCTTACTTCCAACATGACAGTTGTTCATTTAAGCAGAGTTTATTTCTTCAGATTTTAGGAATTTTCAGCTTCAATTATTTCTCTTAACAAAAAGTATCTGTATTCTATTGTCACTAATCCTTTTTGTGGATCTTATTTATTATTTATTTACTTCATTCATTATTTTTCCATCATTGGTGCTCATAAGTTACACCTTATTATTTTAACATTTAGAATTTACATTTGCGAACTACCTCTCATATATTCTTATAAATAATCATTCGGATCTATTCATTTCTGGAAATCATTCTTACTAACTAGGGAGATTTTACAAACTAATAGCATATGTAGAACATGAAGGCATATATTCCTTACTGACTATAGATAGAACAGAAGAAGAGAATGAGAGCTGAAAGGGAAATACAGTTTTATCCAGCTGGGATCACACACTACACCAAACTGTATATCCACCAAAGAGTTGCAGACCCCTTACAGAATCTAATTACTGTTGATTTTGAAAGGCTTCAGATCTACAATATGCTCAATGACGCCACATGCCAATTTCTTTCTTAACAGCTTACTTTCTTACAATATGTATCTGATTAGGTTTCTTGAAAAATTCCTGCCCAGACTTTACATTCAAACACCATACATACCCTTTAACTTCTCTATGTGTATTTGAGAATACATTGAGTGGTTAATACTTCCCACTCTCTATTTCTCAGAAATTTGATTTTTTGACTATACCTTAGCCTGTATCTCTTCCAGGACACAGTTCTCTTCTACATTAGCATTTTGCACAGTACTCCCAAATTCAGTATCTTCTTCCAAGTTTCCCTTTATTCCTCATTACTCTAATAGGCAGTTCCCCTGTTTGATTATTACTGTCCACATAATTTCCAATGAAAACCTCTGTAATCACTTGAGAATCTGGTAAAGTTAGTATCAAGTGGCTCTGATCACAGTCAAGTTAAAGTATTTTGTTCAGTTGCAAGTAAATTTACACTTAGATTCTCAGGGACATCAACCTCTACATCTGCAGCTGCCTTTTCAACCAATTTAAAATCAGAGCACTCGATGACTTCCTGTGCTTTCATTTGCTGCACATAGTTAAACCACTCTCTACCTCTGAGAGGCTGTGTCCCTGCACAACATTGCTATTTATAGTACTGTTGTCTGCTTTTAGAGTATGTGACAAGTTAATACAGCTAATAGGTTCCCTGACCTCATTATTATTGCTACCCTCTTCATCTAAGAACTCCTCCTCAAAACCTACCAAAACTGACTATTTCCTCAACCAGAATTTTAACATTCAGATTGACATTATCATCAAAAGATATTAGCCTTTACTTCATCTTCATGCTTATCAGATTCAAACCTGTTAATTTGATACTCCCAGAATTTTCATTTTCCTTCTTGTCCCATTCTTCTAACGTGTCCAAAATGCTGTAAACTAGATAATGAGAGTGGTTTAGCACATTACTGGTATTTTCTGTTCCTATATCATCATCCCTGTTATTGGTTTGTGTGTGCTGACTGACTCTGGTCCATGTTTTTGTTGCTGGCTGTGTTACAGTTTCTGCCTGGTGAGAGAAAGTTTCTTTGTAGATTGGACTTAGTTTCCCATATACAGCCTAATGTGTTTATTCAAGTCAGAATCAGATTCGGTAGCATTGAGCTCTCATCTTGTCTCAGTGGCATATTATTTATATTTCTGCCTTTGCCATATTAGTTATTGCAAAAACATGGTGGCTGCTTATCTCATCTTCCTCTACCATAGCCTTGGCAATGATAATTACATAATGTATTTTGAACTTCCATGCTCCCAAAATTCATGTTCCCATTACCATTATTTCGGTTGTTTGTATAACTGTTAGAGGAACTATTATTATTCTGCACTTGCTCCTCAGCACCAGCTACTCTTTCCACTCATTCCAGTGGAACACATTATCTCTGGGTGCAAAATGATTCTTTTCTGCCAATACCAAGGCAGCTTACCTTCTAGCCCCGTGAACTTCATTTCCAGATTCATTTTTTCAGTCAGATTTGACAGTTGTGAAACCCACTTTCTAGAGATCTTTTTAACTGATTACCAATCTGGAGTAAATTTTTGCCATTCCAAAATTCTCTCAAAACATTGTTCTGTTTGTTGGTGACCAGTTCTCATTCGGAAACGCAATTTTAAATGGAGGAAGTGTTTTACATCTTATCATTATATCAGCTGACTATCACACAGCATCTCCTGGCAAATGACTTCTGATGAAAGAACGTTTCTCATGTTCTGATCATGCATTTGGCAAAACACCCTCAAAATCATTCCACAGCACTAATTGTTAAATTTGTTTGACTAGATCCAAATGTAAAAATTGACAATGTCTGATAAAAGCTGTAACAATTGAAGCAACATGCTGTATTGCAAGATCTAGCAGAGGTTACTCTATTTTCTCTGTTAATAAAATTAGTATTTAGTTCTTCTACTTGTAGTTCAACTGCTTCCACTCTGCCAGAAATATTTTTATCAACATCCTCACATAATTTTTCACAGTCAGATTTCACTGTTTTAATATACTTCTGACAAGCATTTACTTTATCAGTTACCTCTCTAAACCAATTAGAGCAAAGTTTGGATTCATTGCCTGTCCTTTCTGACAACCTCCCTTCCATACAATCATCTGCGTCTTTGAAATCTTTACAATTTCATCATTTTTGATTTTGAATATACTGTGCAATTTATTTTGCAGTTGCCATACTCTGACTTGCAGAACATCAGGGTTAGGATGCATTTTGTAATTCAAGCTATTCAGTCATGAGATCATTTCATCCTTCAGTTCTTTATGATGTGATTCAAGTATTGAAAACAGTATTTGCATCCAATTTGGTGCCTCTACCTTGCCACTTGGCCTTTCAACCAGTTGGCTGAATTTCAGAAATATTGAACTCAGTTTCATTATCTGATAACTCTAATAATTCTACTTTTTCTATTTTGACTTCAACTTCAATTACATCATCATCAGAAAATGGTTCTAACTAAGCTGTAACAGTGAAATTTACCTCCGATTGTACTTTTGACAAATCACCCTCAGATTTTGGATTTAGTACTTTGACTGAACAATTCTAATTAATTTCAATTTATAATTCAGAGGATTCATTGTAAGTGACTCGTTCCATCTTAACTTTCAAAACATCTTCATCATTATATTCCATTTTTAATAGCCTGTCAGCAGTAATTAAGAAATGCTTTAAATATTTTTGACTTGACATGTTTGCTTGACCCTGACAAATGATGCCAGCATGATGTATCAACAAATGTGATGTGAGGCATTGCAGCGTAATGCAGGCAGCAGCAGCAATTACGGTAGTGAGGTTGGTAGCAATATTGCCTACTGCAGTAGCTGAAGGGACGGATGGGTACTAGTGAGCACAGGCAGTAACTTGCAGGTCCATGCAGCTCCATGATGATGCACTGTCACTGTCTTTTTGTAACCTCAGCAGCAGATGTAGCCATGATGTAATGTCATCTACTTAACCTCCTTGTGTTATGTTCAAGATTACTGTGGCTAACATTCCCAATTTGGTTTCCACTTTCGTGAGGAAATCTTAACAGTGTTCACACACTGGTTTTGGCATATTTCACTGTGGTATCTTGTTAGTGCCTACCAAGTTCACTGTTTTGTACGAATCACTTTCACATTTCAGTTTCTCGGCCGATGCACCATATGTGGGGTGGAAAGGAAGTAATGGAACTGGCCATTACTTTTTCTTATGTAATTAAGGAAAAGACTCTTACATTGCCTGTGGATGCTGTACGCCTTCCTTCATCTTTTAAAAGAGCCAGAAAATATTTTTGTGGTCAGCCAGAAAGCAATGGAGAACATTCTGACCATAATTTCCAGTCTGCAAGTCCACATTACTCATTGTGCTCATTGAGAGAAAATGTTCCTACTTGCTATTTACTCAATGGGATCTGTGACACTGACTATAAATAAAAGTTTTGAGTTTTAACTGATTGATATATTCTGTAAAAGTTCACAAGCGCAAACTATAATAATGTTTATAATAATAATAATAATAATAATAGTGTCCCTATCTGAAACAGCTCTATTAACAGTTCAGAGGCGACCTCAATGGGAATTTCCAAGTAAAATGGTCTATTTTGCTGACTTCCAACTAAAATGGTCTGTCACCCTGACTTCTAATCACCAAAGTTAATTTCTCACCTTAAAAGTGGAAAATAATCTCATCACTTGCCACACAGTTTTGTCAACGTTATGGGTGGCACACAAACAGTTACTTCAATGAAATGTAAGTGATGGAGGATGGTGTACAGTACTCATGAGGTCTCTTACTACTATTACCAAAACCACTTTTGATAGAGGTATAGATCTGACATTATCCTAGGCATGGTACATGGGCGTGGACTGATTGGTATCTCAGTATGTGTGTGTGTGTGTGTGTGTGTGTGTGTGTGTGTGTGTGTGTGTGTGTGTGTGTGTGTGTGTATCTCTCTCTCTCTCTCCCTCTCTCTCTCACTCAGGAACCTTGAAGAGGCAGTTCATATATATATAAAACAAAGATTTCATGACTCACCAAGCGGGAAAGCGCCGGTAGATAGGCACAATAAAAAAACAAACACACACTCAAAATTTCGAGCTTTTGCAACTGGCGGTTGCTTCGTCAGGAAAGAGGAAAGGAGAAGGAAAGATGAAAGAATGTGGGTTTTAAGGGAGAGGGTAAGGAGTCATTCCAATCCCGGGAGCGGAAAGACTTACCTTAGGGGGAGAAAAGGACAGGTATACACTCGCACACACACACATATCCATCCACACATATACAGACACAAGCAGACATATTTAAAGGCAAAGAGTTTGGGCAGAGTTGTCAGTCGAGGCGGAAGTGCAGAGGCAAAGATGATGTTGAATGATAGATGAGGTATGAGTGGCGGCAACTTGAAATTAGTGGAGATTGAGGCCTGGTGGATACCGGGAAGAGAGGATATATTGAAGGGCAAGTTCCCATCTCCGGAGTTTGGATAGGTTGGTGTTGGTTGGAAGTATCCAGATAACCCGGACAATGTAACACTGTGCCAAGATGTGCTGGCCGTGCACCAAGGCATGTTTAGCCACAGGGTGATCCTCATTACCAACAAACACTGTCTGCCTGTGTCCATTCATGCAAATGGACAGTTTGTTGCTGGTCATTCCCACATAGAAAGCTTCACAGTGTAGGCAGGTCAGTTGGTAAATCACGTGGGTGCTTTCACACGTGGCTCTGCCTTTGATCGTGTACACCTTCCGGGTTACAGGACTGGAGTAGGTGGTGGTGGGAGGATGCATGGAACAGGTTTTACACCTGGGGCGGTTACAAGGGTAGGAGCCAGAGGGTAGGGAAGGTGGTTCGGGGATTTCATAGGGATGAACCAAGAGGTTATGAAGGTTAGGTGGACGGTGGAAAGACACTCTTGGGTGGAGTGGGGAGGATTTCATGAAGGATGGATCTCATTTCGGGGCAGGATTTTAGGAAGTCGTATCCCTGCTGGAGAGCCACATTCAGAGTCTGATCCAGTCCCGGGAAGTATCCTGTCACAAGTGGGGTACTTTTGGGGTTCTTCTGTGAGAGGTTCTGGGTTTGAGAGGAAGAGGGAGTGGCTCTGGTTATTTTGTATGTTTGTGTTTGTTTGTGTGTGTATCGACCTGCCAATGCTTTTGTATGGTAAGTCACATCATCTTCGTTTGACTTACCAAACGAAAGTGCTGGCAGGTCGATAGACACACAAACAAACACAAACATACACACAAAATTCAAGCTTTTGCAACCAACGGTTGCTTCATCAGGAAAGAGGGAAGGAGAGGGAAAGACGAAAGGATGTGGGTTTTAAGGGAGAGGGTAAGGAGTCATTCCAATCCCGGGAGCAGAAAGACTTACCTTAGAGGGAAAAAATGACAGGTATACACTCGAACACACACACATATCCATCCGCACATACACAGACACAAGCAGACATTTGTAAAGGCAAAGAGTTTGGGTAGAGATGTCAGTCGAGGCAGAAGTACAGAGGCAAAAATGTTGTTGAAAGACAGGTGCGGTATAAGCGGCAGCAACTTGAAATTAGCGGAGGTTGAGGCCTGGTGGATAACGAGATGAACTAAGAGGTTACGAAGGTTAGGTGGACGGCGGAAAGACACTCTTGGTCGAGTGGGGAGGATTTCATGAAGGATGGATCTCATTTCAGGACAGGATTTGAGGAAGTCGTATCCCTGCTGGAGATCCACATTGAGAGTCTGATCCAGTCCCGGAAAGTATCCTGTCACAAGTGGGGCACTTTTGTGGTTCTTCTGTGGGAGGTTCTGGGTTTGAGGGTTAGACATACCAACAATTAAAGGGAACAGCCATGAGTACCAGGATGGACCCATCGTACGCCTCCCCTCCTTTCTTAATGTGTATCAAATCCAGTTTTGTTTCCTTCATTTTATTACATATTTGGTCACTCGCACTTCTCAGCACCACTTCATTTTTCACTGTATCCATCCTACTTATTCAATCCAGTCTCCACCATGTCCAAATTTCAAAAGTCTCCAACCTTGTTTGTATCACTCTTCCTCAGTGTTCACATTTCAGCACCGTGCAAAAGGACATTTTGTTAGCCTATTCCTTAAACCTTTGTCCATGTTGCTGTAGAAAATTCTCCTTTTCTTATAAAATGCCTCATTCACCATTGCTGTTCTGGTTTTAATTTTAGTGCTGCTCTTTCAGTCCATTTCTGTACTGCTTCCAAGCTGTTTAAAGCTTTGCACATATTCTAATACTTCTCTATACAGCCTTATCTTTACTTTTTTTATTTCCACCCAGTGCCATTACTTTTGTTTTATTTATTTTCATTCTACAAATATTTCCACTGTATCCCGTAATTCTTTTTGACCTGTTGCTAGGAGGACCATGCCATCTACAAACCTCAAACACTATATTCTTCTTCCTCCTACGTTTCCCCACTTGTCCACTGGTAGACAATGACCAATCATAATTTCTAATATTTATTGGAAAGGGTTTTAACATTTTAATATTTCTCCTGGTATCGTGTCTGTGCCTACTGCTGTCCCATTTATCATTGCAGCTATTGTATTCTTTGCTTATTCATTATGACTGTCAGTCCTTTTTCATTCTCAATGACACAGTGCATGGATTCAAGTTCCAGAGTTTGTTGGTTTGTGATCTGAGTCTTATAAATCTCTTAAATAGTCTTCCTATTTCTGTAGGATTTCCTCACAGTCTTTGTATGCTACATTTTTTTCTTTACTGAGAATCTCCATAATAGCACTTCCTATCCTGTTTAGGCCACTCTGTAGTACAGTAAATCATATCTTCCCTTCCTCTCCAGTTATTCAGTTGTGTCATTTTCCTTTTTTAGCCATTTCTTCCCAGCCTACTTTGTTTCTCTATGCAATTTGTTATTCAGCTTTCAGTACATTTTTCTTGCATCTTTATTGTTTTTATTTTCAAATTTTCTTTTCTTCGCCATCTGCAAAATCATCTCACATGTAAACCATGGCATTTTTGCCCTTTTCCAATTTACATACCCTATACTTTTCTGCCTTGCTGTTACAGTTCCTTCCTTCAATGAGTTCCAGTACTTGTTGACACTGTCAGGGGGTTATTTGTCTTGTAAAGTGTTAGTACCTTCAAATGATAGCATTTCTGTAATTATTTCTCTCCTTTATCTGTTATGTAGGTCCCACTTCTCCACCATTCCATCGTTGTTCAGTCTTTTTTCTCTTCAGTTTTAGAGACGTTTTCATTAATCTGTAAAAACAGTGTGCTTAAAGGATCACTTTGTTGTCCACCTGTCTGTCTGTCCAGATATTAAGAACCCGTTTTCTCAGGAACAAGTGTACATATCAAGTTCAAATTTTTGTCATGCATTAAGACTTATGGCCCATTGAACATGTAAAAATTTTAAGCTTCTAAATCACTTAAAATCATTAATTTATATTTCTATAATACAATCACATATTTTTAGTCATTTTTCATCCTTTTGTCTGTCTGTCTATCTGTTATCCCTTAACCTGAACATCTCTCAAATGTGTGTAACTAGAAACGTTTGTTCTCTTAGTTCTCATTGCATTTTTAATCACATAACTTCACATTAGTTGTCAAAAATAAATAATCATATAATTCATATTATAAGTAAATTTAATTATTCAGCCTTTTTTGTTTACAGTATTGAAAATAAACACGAAGTATCATGAGTATGTGCAGTCATTTAGTATGATTAGTATAGTATAAATGATAGTTAATGTTGTTTCATCAGTCACCATCTGCATGAAAATAAATCAAAGATTGCCAAAAATGTAAATGAAGGTAATAGTCTAATGAACGGAAAATATTAAATCATAGGAAATTTACATAGTTGACACACACATCTTTCTACTACATTCTTATTTGCCATTTTTCTTTTGTTGGGTGCACAGCACTTCATATACTCTTCCTCTTTCCTTTTCTATCTCTTGGTATGGCTTTGCTGGATTCCTGAATGCCTTCCAGAACTTTGTGGATGATATCTCATGGTAAATTTTGAATTTACAGGTGCCTCCTTAAATGTGGCTCATTTCAGTTTCATGGCTAGACTCCTGGTGAATTTGAGATGAGCCATTACTGTATTTCCTCTGTAGCATAAATACAGAAAAAAGATGTTGACCCAACTTGATGTTTACTGGTTTGTAATAGACTGCCATCAGCCAGTGTCATGTATGTCTGTCTGATGAATATTTGGCACACTTCATGCCAAGCAATCCTACAGCAGATTTCGTTGCATTTTAGTTGCAGATAATCCAGGCTCATCTTTTAATTGTATCTTTATCAATTGTGTAATGCATTGAAGTTACAAGAATAACTACTTTGTTTCTATTAGGAACAAATGAAGGCAGTGTTGTGTTTTCAGAGAAGCCATAGAATGTTGATACAACTAGTCTGCTTTTATCAGTCAAAATCTCTGGGGAAAATTAGTGCTTGTTCTTTCTGACTGTTCCCACGTAGGTTAGTTCCCTCTTTTGTTGCTCACCAGTGACTTCTATAGTTGAAACCAGTGGTCAGTAATAATGTTTCTGTTACTTCTTTCTATTGATTTGCAGAAATGTATGGTAGGGAGTTGGTTTGGCCAACTGCTTCTCTTCTTCTGTCAGGCCACATCCCTCACTCCCTTTCCATGTGTATACATTGATCAGCCAGAACCTTATGGCAACTCACTCAATAGCCTGTTGTCCACCTTTGGCATACATAACAGTGACAATATGTCATGGCATGGAAGCAATGAGGCTGTGGTTGGTCACTGGAGGGAGTTGACTCCACATCTGCTCACACAATCCACCTAATTCCCATAAATTCTGGGGAGGGGGGTGATGAACTCTGACACCACATTCAATCACATGCCAAATGTATTCAGTTGGGTTCAGATCTGGGGAGTGGGGGGGGGGGGGGGCGCAGCACATCATCTCTGTAATTGGATGGATTAGTTGCTGTCTGCAATTGTAACCTTATTTTACTCAGTTTCACATTTGTATCTAAAACTGTTCCGTCTAACATGTCAGCAAGCCTTTTCCCCAAATTTCAACTTTTTGCTGTTAGTACAGGTATTCCATCTTTCAAAATGTTGTGTTGAAGTGGTTTTTGTTGTAATTTGGGCACATAACACAACCAGGAATGTTAGTACAACTTTATTAGACTGTGGCATGTACGCCAATCACCATAACATACATTCAACGCAATAAGAGAAGGCAAATGTATACAAGCAGTAATAACATGATAACTGAGAGCAAGCATAGTGTGGCAGGGTTTAAACAAGCACTTGCCTGTGGCAGGCTTTATCGGAAGTTTACAGTATTGCTCTTTCACGGTGCACTCTCGCATATGACAAAACACTGCTAATGAACACCGCTTTCAAGTGTAAGCAGATTACTTCAATCCTTTTGCCTTGGAAAACAGCTTAGATTCACGAGATGTCCATGGCATCTTCCTCTCCGAAGCTCTGACTGAGGTGATGTGCTGTTACTGGGTGTATGGTTGGAAGTACTTGGGGTGCGGGTAAAGTAGCAGTCTGAATTCTTGTGTCGACCCATATGGACGTTGGCGTTAGCTCCATGTTCACATCAGGTCCAGTGCCTGGTAGTGGCGGTGCCCCGCTGTTGGCATCTGAGGCAGAGGAGATGGCTCTGGTAGCAGTACTGGTAGCAGTATTGGAGAAGTTGCACCAGCTTCATCCACCTGTGATGGGGGATCCCTTACATGTCTTCTCATCGACACAGCTACCTCAATTGATCTGTCGTGCGATGCAGTCTGCCTTAGTGATGTCTGTGTCCTGGCTGGGGTTGTCTGGTCAGATTAGATTAGATTAGATTAGATTAGATTAATACTTGTTCCATAGATCATGAATACGACACTTCGTAATGATGTGGAACATGTCAGGTTAATAAAAGATGTTGTCCACCTTTGGCATACATAACAGTGACAATATGTCATGGCATGGAAGCAATGAGGCTGTGGTTGGTCACTGGAGGGAGTTGACTCCACATCTGCTCACACAATCCACATGCAGGCGAAACTGGTCATAATGACGCACACAGAGGCACTCCTCCATACAGGTGTTGCAGAGAAAGCAGTTGCACCATCGAGAGATGACATCAGAAATCCATTTTGGGTGACGACCAAACCTGTGAACCCAGACAGCTACCACATGCCAAAAACAGGACAATGCCTGCAGGGACTGGCATTCCTGGTTGGGCCACAGGAGATGAAGGAGCATTTGGGGTAGACACCTGTGTAGCAGTTCGGTGTGGCTGTTGGCCTCGAGCAGTGAGTACCAATAGGAAAACAGAAATTTATCCAAGCCAACTTCTGATAGTCATGTACTTTTTCATCTGCAGTTTGAATGTCCTAATAAATGTTTTGGCCTTACCATTGGACTGCGGATGGAAGGGTAGGCCAAAAATGTGGTGAATCCTGTAGGCGTTGAAGAAGTAGGCAAACACCTGCAACACAAACTGAGGGCCATTATCAGAGACCAATGTTGTCTGAGGTGCTGTGGCGGAAAACATTTTCAATAGGGCCACAACAATGGCAGAGGTGAAAGCTGTTGGACAATAAACAACATATAGGAATCGAGAGAATGCATCAATAACTATTAGCCAGTTTATATTAAGGAAAGGCCGTCAAAATCGAAGTGGAGACATCCCAGACCAGAGAAGGTTGTGGGCATGGAGACTACATTGCCCGCAGGGCAGCTTTCTGCAATGTGCATTGAGAAAATGCCATAACCAAACCAGCAATGTCATCACCCAAACCAGACCAAAAAACATCATTGTGGGCTGATGTTTTGGAGCGTGAACCCCCCATGATCAGCATACATCAATTCCAGGATCTCAGAAAGGAGAGCCAAGGGAACCACTACATGAGGAGCTGAATAGTCTATATCAAGGTGTAGATCACCAGGAATGACAGAGAAACAATAGCGAAACACATAGTAGTTATGGAGGGGTCAGATGCCTGCAATGGTGGTGCCTCAGGCCAGACATGTTTTACGCATTATAGCACTTTACATAAAATCAGATCGGTAGTACTAGTCTGCATGATCTGAGCCCTAGTGATTGGAAAACTATTGACACTTTGTTGAGCGCATTGATCACTGTGGACATAGAACAACTCCTCCCAACTGAAAACTGGGTGTGGACCAGCCAGAAGATGGGAGAGTGTGTCAGAATTTGCATTTTTAGTGATGAGGCAGAAATGAATCTCATAGTAGTACAAGAGAGGAACAGTGCCCAACAGTGGAGACAATGTGCTGCTTTGTCTGACAATGATGCTGAAGGATTAAACAATGAAACTAATCACTTGTGATCTGTGACGAAATGGAATTTTACACCATACAGGAAAACATGAAACTTCCTTAACCCACAAACAATGGCAAGGGCGTCTTTATTTGTGACTATCTTTTCTGAGACAATTAAGCATCTTCGATGTGTATGCAGTGGGCCACTTGAGGCCATCAGAATATTTATGATCTAACACTGCCCCCAGTGCATGCTAGGACACATCTGTCTTAACTTAATCATAGCTAACACTTGGTTCAAGAATCATAAAAGAAGGTTGTATACATGGAACAAGCCTGGAGATACTAACAGGTTTCAGATAGATTATATAATGGTAAGACAGAGATTTAGGAACCAGGTTTTAAATTGTAAGACATTTCCAGGGGCAGATGTGGATTCTGACCACAATCTGTTAGTTATGAACTGTAGATTAAAACTGAAGAAATTGCAAAAAGGTGGGAATTTAAGGAGATGGGACCTGGATAAACTGAGTAAACCAGAGGTTGTATAGAGTTTCAGGGACAGCATAAGAGAACAATTGACAGGAATGGGGGCAAGAAATACAGTAGAAGACGAATGGGTAGCTCTGAGGGATGAAGTAGTGAAGGCAGCAGAGTATAAAGTAGGTAAAAAGTCGAGGGCTAGTAGAAATCCTTGGGTAACTGAAGAAATATTGAATTTAATTGATGAAAGGAGAAAATAGAAAAATGCAGTAAATGGAGCAGGGAAAAAGGAGTACAAACGTCTCAAAAATGAGATCGACAGTAACTGCAAAATGGCTAAGCAGGCATGGCTAGAGGACAAATGTAAGGATGCAGAGGGTTATCTCACTAGGGTAAGATAGATACTGTCTACAGGAAAATTAAAGAGACCTTTGAATAAAAGAGAGCAACTTGTATGAATATCAAGAGCTCAGTTGGAAACCCAGTTCTAAGCAAAGAGGGGAAAGCAGAAAGGTGGAAGGAGTATATAGAGGGTCTATACAAGGGTGATGTACTTGAGGACAATATTATGGAAATGGAAGAGGATGTAGATGAAGATGAAATGGGAGATACGATGCTGCGTGAAGAGTTTGACAGAGCACTGAAAGACCTGAGTCGAAACAAGGCCCTGGGAATAGACAACATTCCATTAGAACTACTGACGGCCTTGGGAGAGCCAGTCCTGACAAAACTCTACCATCTGGTGAGCAAGATGTATGAGACAGGCAAAATAACCTCAGACTTAAAGAAGAATATAATAATTCCAATCACAAAGAAAGCAGGTGTTGACAGATGTGAAAATTACCGAACTATCAGTTTAATAAGTCAGAGATGCCAAGTACTAACACGAATTATTTACAGACGAATGGAAAAACTGGTAGAAGCTGACCTCAGGGAAGATCAGTTTGGATTCCGTAGAAATATTGGAACACATGAGGCAATACTGACCTTACGACTTATCTTAGAAGAAAGATTAAGGAAAGGCAAACCTACATTTCTAGCATTTGTAGTCTTAGAGAAAGCTTTTGCCAATGTCGACTGGAATACTCTCTTTCAAATTCTAAAGGTGGCAGGGGTAAAATAAAGGGAGCGATAGGCTATTTACAATTTGTACAGAAACCAGATGGCAGTTATAAGAGTTGAGGGGCATGAAAGGGAAGCAGTGGTTGGGATGGGAGTGAGACTGGTTTGTAGCCTCTCCCCGATGTTATTCAATCTGTATATTGAGCAAGCAGTAAAGGAAACAAAAGAAAAACTTGGAGTAGGTATTAAAATCCAGGGAGAAGAAATAAAAACTTTGAGGTTCGCCGATGACATTGTAATTCTGTCAGAGACAGCAAAGGACTTGGAAGAGCAGTTGAACGGAATGGACAGTGTCATGAAAGGAGGGTATAAGATGTACATCAACAAAAGCAATATGAGGATGATGGAATGTAGTCGAATTAAATTGGGTGATGCTGAGGGAATTAGATTAGGAAATGAGACACTTAAAGCAGTAAAGCAGTTTTGCTATTTGAGGAGCAAAATAACTGATGATGGTCGAAGTAGACAGGATATCAAATGTAGACTGGTAATGGCAAGGAAAGCGTTTCTGAAGATGAGAAATTTGTTAACATTGAGTATAGATTTAAGTGTCAGGAAGTCATTTTTGAAAGTATTTGTATTGAGTGTAGCCTTGTATGGAAGTGAAACATGGACAATAAATAGTTTGGACAAGAAGAGAATAGAATCTTTCGAAATGTGGTGCTACAGAAGAATGTTGAAGACCAGGTGGGTAGATCAAGTAACTAATGAGGAAGTATTGAATAGGATTGGGGAGAAGAGAAGTTTGTGGCACAACTTGAGTAGAAGAAGGGATCGGTTGGCAGGGCATGTCCTGAGGCATCAAGGGATCACAAATTTAGCATTGGAGGGCAGCATGGAGGGTAAAAGTTGTAGAGGGAGACCAAGAGCTGAATACACTAAGCAGATTCAGAAGGATGCGGGTTGCAGTAGGTACTGGGAGATGAAGGAACTTGCACAGGATAGAGTAGCATGGAGAGATGCATCAAACCAATCTCAGGACTGAAGACCACCACCACCACCACAACAACAACAACAACAACAACAAAACATTGATAGTAGGTAACAACAAATCCCAAATCATAGACTAGAAAAAAAAAACACATAGGTTTTTATCAGCAGATTGTTGTAAACATCAATGGATTGCCAAGTGAGGCTGCGGTAGTCCAAAACTGCCCTTAAATCTGATTTACCCCATGAACTGGCACCAGCAGATGTATCCTTTCCCATGGTGCATAGCAACCTTGTCAAACATATGCATAATGATGTTGACTGATGTGTTAATATGTCGGGCAGGTTTACAAGAATTTGTCTGTTCTATTATAACAAAAAGTACAAGTCATCACTGGGTCTACATTTACAAGTTAAAATCATTATGTCATCAACTATGCAGGGTTTTAAGTGTGGTAACTATTCATCATTATCAGTGGAAGAACAGCTACAATTAAATTCATCAGTTATCTTTATAGTCATGAAAACAAGTGAAAATATCCTATAATGTTGAATCTGTCTTTTATTTTACATTCAGTGACTAAATTCATTAAAAGAATTTACTTTACTACACTTTTTAATTACATTTTGTACAATAATATTTTTAAAATAATCTTAACTCGTCTGTTTGTGAGTAGGATACACAATCATTTTAATAATCTTAACACCGAGCATACACAAAGTCTCTCTGCAGCAGTTAGCCTCATGTGTCTTGGTGTGTGTGGCATGCTAGGTTGGCAGTGTGTGTTTGGTGGACCAGCAGTGGTAGGGAAGGTGTAGTAGTGTTGCATATGCATTCCAGATATAGTCGTGTTATTGTATAAGTCTTGTGCAAGCTGAGTGTAGTGAGAATGCTTACTGTTGCAACAAGGACAATTCCAGTGGAAGAGTTCTTCTGAGCAGGAGGAAACTTCATGGAGCATGTGAGAAGGCAGTTTAGATTGTATCTTTCTGCCTAAATGTGTTCATATTGTGATACTCTATGTGGTTTAATTCACAAATTCCAGAGAACAGGCTCAGTTCAAGTTGCACCATGAGCTGGTAGGCCCACAATTTTAAAGGAATGGGAGCTTGACAACATTTTGGATGCATTGTTGCAGTGTCCAACAAAATAAGTGAGGAGATTATCACAAGTGACTAAAGTCTCTGATACGGCAGCACATAAGGCTGTAACCAAAGAACTGGTAATGTATCTGTATAAAATTACTGCTGTCCAACAGTTTTATTCTATGGACCATGGGAAATGAATAACATATTGTGAATGGTTTCAGCAATTTGTTAACTGATATGAAGGTGGTGTTTTAGATCACACATTTGTTGCTGATGAGGGTTTGTTTCACCTATGTGGGTATATTAATTCTCAGAATTCATGAAGTTGGTCATCTGAAAATCAGAATGCCTGAAGACAGACACCATTGCTCACAGAGAAAATTAGAATGTGGGTTCCCGCAAGGTGAGTGTGAATTATAAGGCTGATCATTATTGATACAGCCGTCACTTTTGATGTCTATTGTTCTCACATAATTTATCCATTTATTGCCTTGCTTAATGGCAATGAGATCAGTCATTCATTTTTTTTCATCATGACAATGCTGCTGTTCATGCAGAACACCATTCCCTACAACTTTTAAATGGAATATGTGGAGACATACTAATTATGAATGGTCTATAGTCCCCACACTCACTGGATCTGTCTCTGCCTGACTGTTTCTGTTGGGGTGCGACAAAAACATTTGTGTATCAAAATAACCCAAAGACAATAGATGAACTGAAGACAGCAACAATTGATTATCTGCATTTGATTACACGTGAAATGTTGTTAAAGGTGTTCACAAATAAAAGTAAATGTGTTGAACTATACCTTCAATAAAGTGGAAAACATTTTCAGCACCTACTGTGATGGTGAATACAGTGTATTTAATTGTAATGAATATAATTAATTAATTTCACTCTTTTATATGTAATGATGTTGAATCCAATTTTCCAACATAACTGTGGCCACTAGCAGTGAATCCCAGCCCCTGGCTTACACAAAAAGATGAATGTGATGTCAGCCTATGCCTTCAATAAAGCAGAAAACATTTTCAGTACCTACTGTGATGTTGGTGAATACAGTGTATTTAATTGTAATGAATATAATTAATTAATTTCACTCTTTTATTTGTAAAAATGTTGAATCTAATTTTCCGACATAACTGCAGCCAAAGCAGTGAATCCCAGCCCCTGGCTTACACAAAAACATGAATGTGCTGCCAACCTATGCAGAGCTCACTGCTGCAGAGGGACTTTTCAGACATGATGTATCTTTACTGTTTTGTGTTTACTCAGTGACCACACAATAAACTAAACATATCTTTTTGAGTATCACAAATTCCATCTAAAGAGGTGCATTTTGGTTGCAGTCACATTATCCCTATGACAGGCTGAGTACTTCCATACTGTGTGCCCTACTTAAAGTGAGTGAAAGACTGGTTTTTGAACCATTATAAACATTTAATAGGGCTGTTTCTCACGTAGCACTTAAATGATCTGCTAGCTACTGAAAACTGATTGCCTGCTTTTTGCTTTTTGAGTCTTTTATGTTTAGTCATGTAATTGCAAATATTATTTTATAAAACTTCATTGTTCCATTAAGCTGTTCAATGAATTATAAAAAGTCATAACTTCTGTATGTTCTTTTTCAGTTATGGAGAAATTTAGAAAACTTCTTACATCCTATCATCAACAAATTGATGATATCAATAAACTCCAGGATTCTCAAGATATTGGGATTTTCCAGTTAGTCTTTGAGCGATTAAAGGGAACTGTATTGCCAGTTACGACAGCTTTATTAGGTGCAGTTGAGCTTACATTACCACGGTAAGTAGTGTGGCTTTCAACTTGAGTATGTGTTAACAAGGGGAAAAAAATATAATATTCAAATGGACACATGATTTAAAGACATGGGATCATGTTAATTTTCTTACATTTAAGATAAATGAACTTCTCTTTGTTTGTTGCAAATGATACAAGCTGCATAAGAATTGAAAACATAATGTTATTTCTTTACTAGAGTATCATTAACATTAAAAAATACACTCATGTCAGAGTTTGAATTCCATTGGTTGCTTTGGTAGAAAGAAATCATGATTATTATTATAGAGCAAATGGGAATTTGGGAAAATCTAAACCATGCCCATTGTTTACATTTTCATTGCAAGAAGTTTTGGTGCAAATACATTAAACAGACAGCATACCCAAACATTTACAAAACCAATGCATGTCCTTTCATTTTGTTACTGCTTTTCCCCCCTACTTCATTTTCTTCATTAACTCTATTCTCTTACGTTATATTCATACAGAAGGCATTGTAAACAATGGTTAATTAGGATGTTTCTTGAAGTTCACACTTTTTCCAGTCTTCAATCTCACTGTTAGAGTAATTGACTTTCATTACCATTTGATTCTGTATGAAGCCTCAGAATTTGCAGTTATTTTACTTGTTGTTGAGCAGTAGCCTTATTTCTGGGATGGGAAACTCTGTAGCCCACTCAGCAAGTGACACTATCAGCCACATGGGAATATAATGTCTACCATGTGTGCTCAGTGATAACGAAATCTGCATAATATGACCTGTTCTCATCATTGCTCGAAACTCCTTACTCTTTGGCTAACAAGAACGCCTGGAATTATAGCCATTTTGAAATTCCTATTTTGTCTAGCACAATTGCAGAATATGTTATAATATCCTTCAGACCATTATTCTGTTGTGATAGTGCCACGACATTTAACAGTGCTGCCACGACAGTACGCACAAACGGCGATAGAGGCGCTCCGCAAATCGGGTGAGCGCCACCCAGCTACGAACGGCGCCGGCCGCATGTCACGGCACGGCAGTCGAATACGAGAGACTGAGTTGTAATCATGTGATCAGCTATTGTTTCTAAGAGCGAGTGTGAATATCCACGCAATTATTGTGATTAAAGGTTATAACACTTTAAGGCGACGAGGATGGGATATTTTCACTGCATTGTGGATTTGCGTGTTCGTGATGGGGCAGACATGGAACAGCTTATGCAAGCGCTCATTGAACAACAAACACAGCTGACGGCTACTATTCAGGCTCAACAAACACAGCTGACGGCAGCGATTCAGGCGTTGTCGACGTCGCTTACTCATCGTTTGTCTTCCTCTTCTCCGCTCCATTCCCTCCTTACGACGAGGCCGCTGAAGACTGGGAGGATTATGAGAAGCGTTTGCGGCAACACTTCTTGGCTTTCGGCGTTGTTGACGCTCCTATGTGTTAGTCGTTATTTCTATCTTGGATTTCCCCTCGAGTCTATCAGCTGCTATCTCAGTTAGCCCCTCTGCGGGAACCTGCCTCCCTGTCCTTCCAAGAAATGTGTGACTTATTGTCTGACTATTATCGGAAAAACACCCACGTTGTTGCCGGCCGCGTGGCGTTCCACCGGTGTCGTAAACAGCCCCATCAATCTTACCGGGCTTGGGCGGCGGAACTACACGGTCTGAGTAGGAAATGTCAGTTTGTCACGGACACACATCACGAGTCTTACTGACTCGATGGTTAGGGATGCTATTCTACGGCTTGCTCCTGATAAAGAAGTTCGGCAACGTGGCCTCCAACTGCCAAACCCGTCGTTGTCAGAAGTTCTAAGCATCGTTCAATCCTTTGAAGTGTCTCACACTGCTGGTGCGCAAATCGACGCATGGTGTGATGTAGGCGCTGTACAGTCAACTCTCGACACGGGCAATTTGCCTGTTTCACAGGAGAACAACGGTGTGGTGGCGGTTCACTCACGTCAACAACGTTGCATTGGGCCACAACGCTCGCAGCGAAACCAGCAACCACAGAAGCCGGTTCGTTCCGCACTTCCTTCTTGCCCCCGTTGTTTCGTACAGCACGACAGGGCAGCGTGTCCAAAACGTTGGGCCACGTATAATTCATGTAGGAAAAAAGGCCACATTGCTTCTGTGTGTCAGTCCCATAAAGTTCCTGTCGACGAGGACGAGGCGTCGGACATGGATGTTCACTGTGTGCTTTCTCAAACAAATAAGTTGTTTGTTACTATTCATGTTCTGAATAAAGACATCCGCATGCAAGTGGACACTGGCTCTGCAGTAACTCTCATTGATTCTCGCACGTATTTGGCGTTGGGCTCTCCTCCTTTGTCTCCAGTTACGCGTAATCTGAGGACTTATAATAAACAGAAAATTCCTATCATGGGCCAGTTTGATGCTTCCACTGCCTACAAGTCTGTTGTTCGGCCCCTCATGTTTTATGTGGTGGATCATGCGGGCACTGAAAACCTGTTCGGTTATGATGCTTTTCAGTTGTTCGGGTTCTCCATTGATGATGATGTGCACCTCATATCTGAGGATATTCCGTATCAACAGCTGGATGGATTGTGTTCTGAATTTTTGTCCGTGTTCTCTGCTGGTCTGGGTTGTGTCAAGGTTTTTGAAGCCCACATTACTCTTAAACCTACGGCTCGCCCTAAGTTTTTCCGGGCACGCCCTATTCTGCTGGCGTTGCGTGCACCTGCCAAGGCTGAGCTAGACAGGTTAACAGCTTCAGGGATACTCCTCCCGGTTACCTCCAGCGAATGGGCATCGCCGATTGTGGTGGTTTCTAAACCAAACGGGAGTCTGCGATTGTGTGGTGACTTTAAAGCCACCGTCAACGCTCAGAGCCTCATTGACACTTATCCTCTTCCCTGTCCTGAGGAGTTATTTACCAAGGTCGCTGGGGGCCAGTTCTTTTCCAAACTTGACTTATCGGAGGCGTACCATCAGTTGCCATTGGACGCTACTTCCAAGGAATTTCTCGTTATTAACACTCCTTGTGGGTTGTGTCAGTACCAGCGATTACCGTTTGGCGTCGCTAGCACACCGGCCATTTTTCAGTGGTTTTTGGAACAGCTCACGGCTTCCGTTCCCAGCTGCATAAACTATCTGAATGACATTGTTGTCACGGGAGCCTCCACTGAGGAGCACCTTCGTAATTTATGTTCACTGTTTCGGGTTTTGCATTCGGCTGGGTAGAGGTGCAATCTGGACAAGTCACAGTTCTTCCAACCCTCCATTGAGTATCTTGGTTTCCACTTGTCCCGTGAGGGTATACGTCCTCTCCGTTAGCACGTTGCGGCCATTAACGCTCTACCCCGACCGTCTACGGTCAAAGAACTTCAGGCGTTTCTAGGCAAGATTGCTTATTATCACAAATTCATTCCATCCGCAGCAGCGGTAGCTTATCCTCTGCATCAGCTGTTACGCAAAAATGTCCCCTTCTGTTGGTCCGACGGGTGTGGGCCGGCTTTTGTCCACCTGAAGGCTCATTTGCAGTCGACGCCTTGTCTTGCCACATTCCGTCCGGGTCAGCACTTGGTTCTGGCAACTGACGCGTCCCAGTATGTCCTAGGGGCTGTTCTCGCCCATCGGTATGAGGATGGGTCAGAATGACCCATCGCCTATGCTTCCAAGACCTAAACGAGGCGCAAATCGAAAAGGAGGCACTCGCTATCATTTATGCTCTAAAAAAGTTCAGCGTTTTTTTGTATGGTTCTAAGTTTCACCTCATCACCGACCACAAACCGCTGGTCTCTCTGTTCAGCCGATTGGCGTCACTTCTGGATAAGGCAGCTCACCGCCTGCAACGTTGGGCCTTATACTTGTCTCGTTTTCATTATGAGATTCACTATCGCCCCACGGCCCAGCACGCCAACACTGATGCATTGTCGCGATTGCCGATGGGCCCCGACCCTGTTTTCGATCGTGATGAACTCCTCTGTTTCCACATTGATGAGGAAGAACGTCGTGCGGTCGAGGGCTTTCCACTTACAGGTTCGCAGGTCGCGTCAGCTACTGCGCGGGACCGGTCCTGCGTTGGGTGATCGGTTTTGTTCAACGGGGTTGGCCGGACAGGACCAAGGGCCGGGCATTGGATCCCCTTTGCAACTACCATGCCTTGCGCCTTCGTCTGTCTGTTCGTGATGGTGTTGTTCTTCTGGCCACGGATGGCGTATCTCCACGGGTCATGGTGCCAGCCTCTCTTCGCAAAGATGTTCTCAAACTGTTGCACGAAGGCCATTGGGGTATTTCTCGGACTAAGTCCCTGGCCCGCAGTCACGTTTATTGGCCTGGTATTGATTTGGACATCGCCCATATGGTTGCTGCGTGTGGCCAGTGTGCTCAACAACTGGCGGCACCTCATACAATGCCCTCTCCGTGGCCTGATCCAGCTCAGCCATGGGAACGGGTGCACGCCGACTTTGCTGGCCCCTTCCTCGGTACTTATTGGCTACTGTTGATTGACGCCTTCTCGAAGTTTCCGTTTGTTGTTAGATGTCCGTCACCCACCACTGCGGCGACAACGCTGGTGTTGTCCAAAATCTTTGCGCTAGAAGGTCTTCCATCCACGATCGTCACGGACAATGGCCCTCAGTTCTTTTCACAGGCCTTCCGTGATTTTTGTACTGGACAAGGGATTCATCATGTTACAGCACCTCCCTTCAATCCGCAATCGAATGGTGAGGTCGAGCACCTTGTCCGCACTTTCAAATGCCAGATGAAAAAATTTTTTAGTGATTTTTCCACAGATGACGCCCTGCTGCAATTTCTGAGTTCTTATCGCTTTACGCCTCTTGGTGATCGCAGCCCTGCTGAACTCTTGCATGGCTGCCAACCGTGCACTCTACTGCATCTGCTTCACCCTGTCAGGCCTTGTACTATGTGTGCGGGAAAATACTCGGTGGGCGCCGACGTGTGGGCACGAGGGTATGGATCTCGCCCTAAATGGATTCCAGGTGTGGTCAAGGCTCTTCGCGGCCACCGGCTTTGTGAAATCCGTACGGGCGACGGCACGGTTGTTCGCCATTATGACCAGATGCACCCACGAGTGGTGGCCACGCCGGTGCCACCGCCCCATCCTTCGCCTCCACCAGCCCGAGACCTCAGTCCTGTTGCTGCTGCCGATCTACCATCCCTGTTGATGTTGCCGACGTCGCTGTCGTTTCCGAGTATGCCGGAACCGGCCCCAGTCGCGATGCCGCCTTCTCCGGGACCCATCCCGCTGGAGCACACTCCCAGGTCCATGACACCTATGGATGGTGCTCCGGAGTTTTCACCCATCATCTCATCCAGGAGGCATGTTCCACGCACGAGCTTCCGTCCTGAACATTTTCGACTCATACTCTCGTGTCTCTGCGCGGGATCTCCTCGGGGCCTCACAAGAGGCCATGGATGTCTCCGCGCTGTCCATGTCTCCAAGTACGTGAGTGTTTTTTTTTTTTTTTTTTTTTTTTTTTTTTTCAAGGGGGGAAAAGTGTTGTGATAGTGCCACGACATTTAACAGTGCCGCCTTGACAGTACGCACAAACGGCGATAGAGGCCCTCCGCAAATCGGCTGAATGCGGGAGCGCCACCTAGCTACGAACGGCGCCGGCCGCATGTCACGGCACGGCAGTCGAATACGAGAGACTGAGTAGTAATCATGTGATCAGCTATTGTTTCTAAGAGGGAGTGTGAATATCCATGCAATTATTGTGATTAAAGGTTATAACATATTCAGTGTCTCACTTTCATACTGAAACATCCATGGTCCAATTTTGTCACTTGTTCATGAGGCAAGCACTTCATGTCACATAAACACTGTAACCTCCTCACTCCCAAAGTCATGAATTCCAAGATTATGACAGAGCAAATTGGTGCAGTGGTTAGCAAATTGGAGTCATATTCACTAGGATTACAGTTCAAATCCTTACATGGTCATCAAGAGTTAGGTTTGCTATGACTTCCCTAAATTCCTCTGGGTGCATGATGAGATGGCATCTTTGGAAAGGGCATGGGCCACTTGCTTTCCTTATCCTTTTGTAATCTGAGATTGTTATCCATTTCTAATGACATCATTGTTGTGGGCCTTTAAACTCCAATGTTTCTTCCTTCCTTCCTTCCTTTCCTTACATATTTCTTCCAATATTATGCACATTTAATTATTGTCTACAGAACTAGGCACAATTTGCTGAAATTTCAACATTTCTCCAAATTCAACTGAAAGGAAATGTTTTCAGAGAATCTTTATTCTTCCCATTTCTGAGGTACTTTCTTGCAGTCTACCCCTTCCACAGATAAAGCTAATGAGTATTTTTCAATTTTTCTCTCTGTACATTATTTGTAATCTGGTTATAAATTTCAAATTTATAACGCTTTTGCCAAGTGTCTTATGACTTCCAAGTTTTTTCCCTGCAGATACATGCTTACAGATCATACATAATTTGTGTGTTTGATTTGGAGGAATGACATTTTTGGTCATATATTGGCTTCTAAAATAATCATTCAAGTCTATGAAAATATCTTCTTTAGATGTAGATTTATCGACTTTTGAAAACTGTGATTGCCCCCTTACATCCAGTTTTTCTGATTTGTGAACCACAGAATATAGATTGAAACTATTTTGTACATCAACATTTTTGAAGGCCAAAAACTCTCTGTGAGCTGCCTTTAAGTGTGAAATTATGACTTCAGCATTCACCTTAGAAGTACAGTTGTTCCTGTACTTACAAGTGGACAGCTCAGGAAGACATTTTTCTCCATCATTTTGGCCACTTGTAGTTGTATACACCTTTATTGACTTCTTGAATGACTTTCATATACTGTTGACCCATTTACATGAATTTCGTTACTGTTTTCTCCGATGTCAGCTTGTGTTTGTTTATTGCTATTGTATCATTTATGTTAAAAGAGGGAGAACGAAATAATAGAACTACTGTACTTAGATGAGTTGCACATTGATCTTTAATGGAAATGCTGTAATTATTTACAAAACATCAGTTTCTGTGACATATGTAAGGAACTAGATGGGAGTTATTTATTTTCACGTGGTTCAGTATCATTGTGGCTCTCTGGCAGAATGTACAATACAACATTGTTATTTCATTATGTAGTGATATTTTCCAATTACCTTCATATCTGACTACACATAAATTATAACCTAAAAGATTGGAATATGCAAATATGCAATACGCTGTTTTTACTTACTTTTGCCATCTCCAGATTCCCTGTGAATGTGAAACTCTAAATCACAGTCCACCATGTTCAACACGTGATGGACATGGTCCACTGAACAAAATTTCCCATTGCATGGAATTACACAAATCTGTCAATAGATAGTGGTGAAAGACACACTCTAGATCATGATTAGCTACAGCTACAAGAAGCAAAGCACAACTAACAAATGGACTTGTCTGTATTCTTATTGAAACGTCCAAATTAAACAAGTCATTATACCTTCCAGCAGTGTATCTTCTGGAACTTAATTCATGTGATTTGAGCTAACCAAGGTGTGAAGTGTGAAAGTAGTTGGTTAGTACTTAAAAAAGTGGATCATTCATCACCCTAAAGATTGTTCATATAATCCTTGTAATGGTCATTTACCTGCAAGATTAAAGCTGAAAAATTAAGTCAACAAGGTACTGAATCTTAAAAATTTGGTTTTGTATCATGATGCCTGAGTATTGATACTGCAGATGATTTCAAAGATCTAGTGCAAGGTTCTGTACACATTGATCCTTAAAATTTCCAAAGCATACTGATCTTGATGTATTCGCTTAATTTTACATTGAAACTTTAAAAATCAAAATAACTCATCATAATAGTAAATTATATCATTTCAGTGATTTAAGTGTGAAGGATGCGTACAATATTCAAGGATAATTGTTTCAGAGGAAAGGGTTTGTGTCAATTATTGGCAGTTCATACTCTTCCTATAACTTCCTTCCACTTTCAGCATCCTGTATAAGTAAAAGGACAAGTTTTGAAGTTGATTCCATAGCAGTAGAAGAACACAGTGACTTGCACCATGAATAAAGGATTAGACTGTTATTACTTTCTTTGAAATTGCCTACTAGCCAAGTATCCTTCAGTGCTTGTTGTGTGATTACTTGTTATATTTTACTATTTCTATGTAAGAGTAATTCCTGTTGATTTGAGATGTATTTCAGACACAACACTCTCAGTATACATTATTTATTTTTTCTTGTAAGAAACTTATGTACATCACTTTAATACATGAATGTAAGCTTAAAGTCATGAGAAGTTGATTTTTCTACTGGGGTTACACTTTATATATGACTTGTCAATCTCTAAATTAGTGGGAAATGTAATTAAGGTTCTGGAAAGAACAGAAAGAGAAAACTAAAATTCGCCATATGACTGATGAAGTTTGGGCTACTTCATTATAAATTTAGTGGTTAATCATATGTGTGAATCTAAACAAAGTTAAGGCCATGTAATGCAAATTCTTGGATCTCTGTCATTCTTTTCCATAGAGAATTCAAATAAAAGAAGTTAAACTCTTGTGGTTCTTTATCTAAATATTGGTGCTTCACTCAAAATAGATGTTAAGTATGTCTGCCACAAACTACTATGGTGGAAGCTTCTTCTTTCACACCAGGAAGAATTGATAGCTACTTGTATAAATGACAAATTCAGGAGTACTTCAGTAATCTTTCTATACTTACAATAGTTGTGATTGTGGATACATATTTAAAAATATTATTTTTCCAAAATTTGACTAGCTCCAATTTTTGCAAAGGCAGATGTAATGTCACATATAGACGTTGTCAGGCATGCCACTTACTTTGCCTATGTATGATTATATAAAGACGAGATTAAATCTTTCTTAAAAGCAGTGGGTCAAAGAGCAAATAACTAGTATATCTGATGTGTCAAGGCTTGATCTCCTTTTTCATAAACTGAAAGAAAGTATGAATACGTGACATCTGAATGTCGCAAGCAGCCAAAGATTGTCATGATATATATTCAAGTCATAATTGTACGTTACACCACTGCATGTATCACAAATAAATGAAACAGTTTAAACCATGGAATATTTAGAACTGCCACCTGTCATTCCTTAGGAGAGGTTACATTACAAAGTTTACTAACTTCTGCTGGAACGCCGGCAAAAAACTGACGCACCAAGAAGGGGAAGATGGAAAAAAAATGAGATTTCAAGGTTTGAAAGGATACATTATGTTATTTCAGTGATAACAAAATTGTGAAATTTACAAACAACTTGGTAGTTTGAGTCCACATACCAGTATGACAGTGCACCATCTCTAGCCTGAATACATGTAATTATTCAGTTGAGAAGGGGGTTATAAAGACATTGTATCCTTCCCTGAAGCAAGTTGACCCACAACCCTTGTAATGGGTTATTGACATCCTGGATACTGCCACTAGGATGGAGTTGAGGTTATCAACTGGATCAACTGGACATGATCAACTGGAACACTGACTAGTATACCTGCCCTCACATTCCGATGTAGTCCAATATCACTGCACTGTCACATCCAGATGCCCTACAAATCTAAATATTGGGTGATTTGGCCAGCGAGCCAAACGAAGACCCACAGTGAGGTCCATTTCAAACTCAGTGATATGTCACATGAGTATGTGGCACCCAGTGTCCTTCACCATGTTGTCAACATCTGGTGCTATCACGCTCTTATGTACCATACCAGATCTAAATCTAAACAGCATTATTCCTTTCTGGTAGCCATTCTATGTATCACAGAGAACTGCAGGTGCAATAGTGAAGACCTTCTGATGGTGTGTATGTGTATGGAGTTGCATTGCTACATTGTTAGCTGCTCCAAGCAGAAGATGTGCTTTGTTGCTGCTCTGAAATTTTCACAATTCTGACTGAGATAAACTGATGATACCTTGTTCATGTTTGGGGTGCTAGCACAGAAGTTGTCACACCTTCAGCTAAGTAAAATATCCATGCATTTGAAATTTTATGTACACATAAAATCCAAATTCTGAATTTTCCGTTGTGTGAGACTATATGTACCAGATCTGTGTGCTGATTCAAAATTCTAGATTCTAATATTTTACTATTTGTGTCATTTCTGTGTCATCTTTCATTGATTGCATCAGTACTCACATTGTAGTGACTTGAGAATTTTGGGGGAAATTCTAGAGACACTCATATTTCACCATTTCGAACACAAAATATTTTAACAATGGGTGTGTGAGAGTGGAAATGTGTCTACTGCATCACAGTTCATGTGTGTCCAAGACAGGCATGTGTGACAAGAAGACTAAAGTTGTGGCAGTCTGTTGGCACTGACAAGTGGTGGCCACGCATGCCTTGGAAGCCATACGTCCATTACAAGTAGTAATCAAGGTCTACTCTTTGGCAATGAATAGTAGTGACTGTAGGGAACAAACGAAGTATGTTTTATCTAGAAACTCTTATACTCTGTTGTTTGACTTGCTAGAGGCAAGAACTGTTTTGACACGGGTTATTAAAACCAAAAGAGACTGTAATGAGATATGTTAAGTATTGAGGTTTTCCAGATGGGTTTGATTTGTGAGACTTGAAAGTGCATATGAAACTTCTGTAGTTGTTTTATTGTGAAGCAGAAAATACAGCAAAGTGATATGAAAGTATGTATTCTGAGAGTAAGAAATCATTTAAAAAGTAGAGAAGTAGTTCAGTATCATTTCCCTAATCAGCACAAAAGCTTCGGAGAAGAAGCATTGTGAAAATCGATGCAGCCATCTGCCTGAGAAGAGTATCGGCTGCACGCAATTTTTAAATCACCCGTGAGGGGGGTGTGAGTCTTGCACCCCAGTACCACACAGTCTCCGGTCATCAGGAAAACATTAGAATGTGTATTGTGATACGTTGTCAAATCTCAAACATTTGTGAGCGCTGTGATAAACTCTTACTATTATCTTAAATAGAAGACCTAAACTTAAATGGTCAGTGAAAATAATCAATTTTGGAAGTACAATGAAATTGGATGATAAAAAAACAACTCACCAAGGGGCGGCAGGAGAATGTACTTATAAAAGGTGTTTCATCTGCAAGTTTTGAAGCCAGTGGCTCCTTTTCCTGGAAAAAGGATTGAAGGGGAAAGAAGAGGGGTGAAGGAAAGGGACTGCTGTGGTTTAGGAAGAAGGGTAGAATTCTGAAAAGTTACCCAGAACCCTGGGTCATCCTGTCCAGTAAGTTTCCCCGCACTCAGGGTTCTGTGTGACTTTTCCAAACCCTGCCCTTCTTCCTAAACCTAGCCAATCCTTTTCTATCACCGCTCTTCCTTACGATTCAACACTTCTGTTAGAAGAAGGAGCCACTTGCTCTGAAAGCTTGCATATGTAATAACCTTTTATATGTGGCTTTTCCTGTTGGCACTTGGTGAGTAGATTTTTATCTGTCCAGTTACATTATGTTTTCTAAAATTAAATTTTACTCTTTTCAGGAATTTTTGACGACAGTATCTGTACCCTCATTCACAAACTGTCTTTCTCTAATTTCGTAGTATAATTATTTGAGAAATATGTTTATTTTTGAGAATTTTTGGACACTTAAAAAAAACCATATTTTTGAAAATTTCATAAGTTATGAATGTTGTGGATAATCACATCAGTGTTGTAAGTAGCAGTTAGAGTCAAAATTCCCAGTGTATGTCAGCATGAATAAACATATATTTTTGAGAACTATTGAAAATTGTCATTGTTGTGCACATAAGCTATTCGTAGTAAGTTGGTGTTTATAGTTTAGATGATGTAGCATGTACCATAACTAAATAATTGTGTTACATCTAGTTTTTTATTTAGGAAAAATTATTTACATTTACTGCAAATTAACGCTATTTTGCATGTTAATTAGTGACTGTAACCAAAAAAGTTTCAAGAAATCTAGTAAGGAATGTCTACCATGAGTTTTTCTGTTAACTTATTAAGAACTCTTTCTATGTACTAACTACTTCAGGTTTTAAAGAGAATTAGTAATATTTTTAGCTAAACAGATTAAAAGAAAATCAACGGACTTAATTTAAAGTTATTTGTTTTCTATCCTGTAAAACATTGCACCAGCTATAATGCAGGCACAGTGAATGCTGTTCTTGGGCTTGGAATGAGTTAGTTGATGTTTGTAGGCAGCTGGAAATTGCCCTGCTACTGTCAAATGATTGCAGCTGTTGCAAATAGTTGTGTTGGGGAACTTTCGAGAGTCGTGTACCAGAGGTATCAAAGGGATCCTGTGCATCTGGTCTTCTCTACAGGAAGTATAGAATCTGTTACTACTAGTCAACTTGATTGGGAGTAAAAAATCAATGATAGGGCTAGGATTGCTCTACAAGTCAGACAGGGACAAGGGAAAACTTAGGGTGTTACATCAATCCACCTAACCAACAAATTTGAGGTCCTATGTTTCACTGAAAATGAAACTGAACCAATGGGAGTGACTTCACCTGTTAAGAAACCTGCTGTGCCTTGTGTCAAGAAGAGGCAAACGAAGAGGGTAGTGGGTCTATTAAGCATTAGCACTTCAAACATAGGGTGAATAATGGTACCCCATACAGAAATGGCAGCAAGAGACAGTAGGTGCACTCAGAGTTTATGCTGGGGTGCCTCATTAAATGTGTTAAACAGGCCATTCCAGCAGCCACCAAGGAAAAAAAGGGTGCAACCAACAGCAAATTGTGATGCAGGTTGGAACAAATTATGCTTGTTATTCGAGTTTGAGATGACCAGCCTTGCAAACAGAGACTCATCGAAGCTCACAATTTACAGCATTTCCCCAGAACGAATCGTGACCCACTGGCTCTTGGTTGAGTGGTGAGACTGAACCTGAGACTTTGAGGGTTCTGTCACAAGCTAGACTGCAACTCCCAAGGTTGGGAATTGCATGGACCCCCCCCCCCTTCCAAAATGGGTTATGTGTGCACTACACATCAGAGGCTGCTACTACTGCTACTGAGGTAGCTGACTGTGTGTCGGGTGCACACAAGTATCATCCAATCCAGGTAATGACAGCTGTGGGAAGCTTGGACATATTAGTGAAGTTCCTAAGGAATGCTCCCAACAGGTGAAAGTGTGAACATCCTGTTAGTAAACTGCAGAAGCATTCACAATGAAGTGCCAGAGTTTGAAATACTCCTGTGAAGCAGCAAAGCTGATGTAATACAAGATACGAAAAGCTGGTTAAAACCTTAAGTAAATTGTAGTGGGGTTTTTGGCTAAAAATTAAGCAAATATCAAAAGGAGAGGCTAATGGGAAAATGAAGCATGGGGCTACAGGTTCTCTGCTGAATGAAGCTTTACTGAGTGTTAAGGGAGCAATGCTCGAAGCCTTTAGAATATTGCTTTGGCAGAATATTGTCAAATGATCTTTCACAAAACTGAAAGAAATTCTGGTCATATGTGAAGGTTGTCAGTACTGCCAAAGTTAGCATCTAGTCACCTGTAGATGAAATAGGAACTTAAATTAAGGGTAGCAGAGCAAAAGAAAAAATGCTGAACTCCATTTCCAAATTTTTATTTAAGAAGTAAAACCCAGGAGATCATCCCAAATTTAATCCTTGGACCACTGAAAAGATGAGTGAAATAAATATTGGTGTAGGTGACATTGAGAAACTGCTCAAAATTTTCCATGGCCTGATGGAATCCCTATCAGATTCTATACTGGATTTGCAGCTGAATTATCCCCTGTTTTAACTGTAATCTACCATAGACCGCTTGAACAAAAAACTGCACTGAGTAGTATGAAGAAAGCACAGGTCATATCCGTGTACAAGAAGAGTAGAAGGATAGTGGAAGTGATCCATGAAACAACCATCTAATATTGCTGACACTGATTTGTTGTACAACCTTAGAATATATTCTGAGCTCAAGCATAGAGAGGTATCTGAAACAGAATGACCTCATCTATACCAACCAGCATGGATCATGAGAAATCCAAGTCTCAAGCATCAAGGCAGTCAGGTAGATGCAGGTATTATCAAAAGTAAGATCATATGCAGTATCAAGCAAAATTTGTGACTGGATTGAGAATTTTTTGGTAGGGAGGATGCAGCAAATTATCTTGGATGGAGATTCATCAACAGATGTAGATGTAACTTTAGGTGTGTCCCATGGAGGTGTGTTGAGACCTTTGCTTTTTGAGTTGGATATTAATGACCTCATGGATTATATTAATTGTAACCTTATACTTTTTGCAGTTGATGATCCAATCATGTCTTCTGGGTTCTGCATTTATTTTGTCATACATTGTAGTTTATACATTTACAAAACTAATATTAGGTTGGCACATAAGTTTGTATCTTTTCTTACATGTTTAATAAGTACAATGGACACACATGATGGAGACATTAGTCATCAATAATATATTGTCCTTCACTATTTACAAGTCTGCCAAAGCAGGGCTAACTTATTGATTCCACAATTGTAGAAACAACATGATTTTGAGGCAAAGAACTCGTCGAGCTGTGTTTGGAGCACATTTTCATTTGGAAAGCAAGTTCCTTGAAGATTGTTCAATAGAGAATCGAAAAGGTAAAAATCTGAAGGTGCAAGATCAGGTAAACAAGGCACTGCACACCAACTTCCCATCCCAACTCCTGTATAGTGTTTTTGTCAGTCTATCAGAATGAGGGTGGGTATTATCGTGGAGTAGCATCACTTCATGTAGTCTTCCTGGTCATTGTTCTTGGATTGTGTCTGCAAGACATTTCTGTTGTTGACAATAAGTGTCAGCAATAATGGTTACACCTTGGGGAAGCAATTTGTAGTACACTACATTGTTGCTGTTCCACAAGATGCATAACTGTATCTTTTGTGGGAGCGTGCAGGTCTTTGTATAGAGAGTTGCTGCTTTGTTTCAGCCCAATCATTTCTTTCTTTTCCTTATGATAGCTTAAACACACCATTTTTCATCATAAGTAATGATACAGAATAGGAATAATAAGTGTTGTTCAAGAGTCAATTGATGATACGCATTAGAGATACAAATATGACCGCCCACTGATTTTTGTGATTTTTGTTTTGAGTGTGCTGTACCCTTACACCCAATTTTTGAACTTTCGCCATTGCATGCAAATGTTGCATGATGGTGGGATGATTACAATTCATCACATTTGCCAGTTCATGAGTACACTGATGTGGAACATTGTGGATTAATGCATTTAAACAATCTTCATCAAACATCGAAGGTCTTCCTGAACATGAAGAATCACTAATGTCAAAGCGGTCCTCCTTAAAATGAGAAAACTATTATCGTGCTCTGTCCAGTGACATTATCCCAATACAAGGTGCAAATATTTATGGCTGCCTCCACTGCTGTCACCCTCTATTGAACTGAAACAGAAGACTATCTCAGGAATATTTCAATTTCTCCATTTGGCACTCCATTTTGTAGCTTCGACTATCTCCAAATGACAAAATGACAACACGTAAATTCAAATAGCAACAGGGAACTCAAATAAAAAAAGACTATTTGTTCTGCATGTTGGCATCCTAGTTGCAGTGGATGTAGTTACTCGAATAACAACATGCAAAACAAAAACACTAAGAACTTATACACCAACCTAATATATAATTCTAAATATTGAATAATAACTTGCAAATACCTGCATTAGTAATTAATATGTAGAATGATATTACAACCACAGAGGAATAGATGGTTTGTTAAACAGGCGAAGGAAGGGAGAGTAGATTTTAATGTACTGTTGCAGAGAGGGTCATCAGGGCTTCTGGTCAGATTTTACAACAATACAAAATGTGATTGAACATTCCCTTTTCAAAAAAATCATCCTAGCATTCACTTCAGGAGATTTAGGTAATTTATGAAAAACCATAATTTTTAGTGACTAAATGGAGATTTTATCCCCATGCCTCCTGTTTGCAGAACCAGCTCTTTAACCACTGTGTCACCTTTCTCAGTGACAAATTATCAAAACTGAGTGCTCGTATTGTTCAGCTGTTCATTTCAGACTTGCATTCTACCTGAAGCATACTCACTACTGTAGCCAAAACCATCTGCCCAATGGGCACAGCCTCTTCAGGATCTCAAAGGACTATTTTTAAAGCCAATGTGGCTAATGAAGGTAAATAAATATTCACATTTCCTGCACATTTTGTCAGTACATACTACCAAAGCAGAATCAAAATTATAAGGGCAAATGAAAGTGCATTATACAGTGAATTTGGTCTTTACTTCAATCACAGGTTTACTCTGTTTTCATGTGCCTATTTCTGATCATCCTGCCACAAGATTTGTTATCGATTTTGTTTACGTCTTATAAAAACTACAACCACGTGCTACGTATTTCAATTTTTTGAAATTTGGAATAATGTTCTGTGCTATTATTATGAGTACATAAAAAGAATCACATGAATTGTACTGCTGGAACAAAAAACAGTATATTACTATCACAAAATTTTAGAAGACGTAGAATGCCACATTCAAAATGTTTCAGACATTGTGTTTTCGTTTTGTTTTTGCATCAGAGGAGCTGTTCAAAAGTGAGAGTTCATCAGATTATAATAAAAAATGAACAAATTTTTAATATTGACAGTTGAATGAAATCTTAACCTGAAGCTGAAAGTAGGAAAAGAGGAACACTCTGGGAGAGAGAGTGTAGACAGCTGTATAATATAAGCAGAATATCTCACAGTAATGTTTCAAAATGTTCTGTCACTTTTATTTGCAATTTTTTTCAGAATTGGCAAAGAAAAGATAGATGACCTTGTTACTGAAGCTGGAGAAGCCCAAGCTTTTCTGGAACTGGAACCAAGGACAACAATACAGTTTGTTGAATATCTTACTTTCCTTGACTCAGCTCAGCATAAGGTACAAATCTATTTAAACTCACTAACACAATGTGCTTCTTTTTTCAAAAAATAAATATATTTTTATACCTCCTATTAATTGCTGAAAAATGTGAGAGCTAGTTGAACAAAACTGTGTGCTGGTCTGAGACTTGAACTCGGGACCTTTCCCTTTCATGGGCAGGTTCTCTACCATCTGAGCTACCCAAGCATGACTCACGATCTGTCCTCACAGCTCCAATTCTGCCTTTCTTTTTGGAGTGCTAATTCTGCAAGGTCTGCCGGAGAGTTTTGTGAAGTTAGGAAGGTAGGAGCGGAACTGAAGCTGTGAGGTCAGGTTGTGAGACATGCTTGAGTAGCTCAGATGGTAGAGCACTTGTCCACGAAAGACAAAGGTCCCAAGTTCAAATTTTCACTTGGCTCACAGTTTTAATTTGCTAGGACATTTCACAGCACTGCTCACTCTACTCCAGAGTGAAAATTTCATTCTAAGAGTTAGTGATTTTCAAGGTAATGAATGAAACTATCTCTAAATCTTACTTTCAAATGATTGTTAGACAAGATATATCAAGCTGAATGCACGGGATCCTGCAAGCATGTATTAAAGTTCTACTTTTTTCCATTTTCTTATAGTACCATCCTGTATTTAGTTTCTCTCTTGTCAAGATGATTGTGATTTCATATAATGGGCACATAATATTGTTTTCGACAATATTCCATCACACTTATCTGTTATTAATGTTATGATTTATTCACTGAAGTCATAATGTCTACATAGTTGTGACCTACTACACTTGTGAAACAGAACATTATGGCCATTGCCCACCATGAGGTTCTGTGCTGCCTGGTTGCACTGAGGGAATGTGACATGCAAATAGAAGTGTGTGAGCAGAACAGAGACAGATTTGAGTGATGATAAATGGTGCAAATGCAGAAATCTGCCGACTTAATGAACTCTGACAAAATCCAGACTGTTGTGGCACAGTGCCTGGGAGCGAGTATCTCAGAAATGATGAAGCTGGTCAGCTGTTACGTGGTAATATCCTGAGCATCTATGGAAAGTGGTTGAAGAATGCTGAAACCATGAGTAGGTCATAAGAAGTTGGATGTTTGCTGCTGTAACGATAGCTTGCATGTTGAGAGATTTGGAGAACATACTGCGATGTCTCTAGTGAAGGGCCTTATCCATTTCTACTACTGCTTTCTGCAGATGTTTCTTTGATAGCTTGCATAACTAGTGCCTCCCTGTCATCAGATCATAATTTCACTTGGTCTCAAAATGATTTATTTGTCCTGTAGTGCAAAAAGATGGACTCGTGCATGTATCCAATGTCAGCACAGCAAGGTATCCTGCCATGTGCATGCATCAGAGTGAGATTTCTCTGACACATCTTAATGATTTACACATATCCATATCAATGTTTTAGTCCCACTACCTCTGTCAACTGGTCAATGTTACCTTCTAACAACGACTGATCACATCACTTGCTGGCCGGAGGCAGTGCCAATTGACAGCATTTCAGCAGAAATCAAGTTGGATATCTCTATTTGGTTGCCAGCTGCTTATCACAACAGGCAATGGCTGCCAGTTTGAATCCAGTTTGTTGACCCAACTTAACCAAATTTTCTGGCAGTGTTCAACACAAAACTACAGATTTTCACTCAGTGAGAAGTGGAATGTTAGATCATTGGCACTGTTCCTTAAAGGCAGCACTAATGTGCCATGAAACTAATTGCATGACAGCTTTACTTCTGTTTCTGCTTTATCCTTTGTTTCCCAAATACATATGAGTCAGACTTTGATTCCTCATCAGCAGAACCAATTTACATTGAAGCGCTGTGGCTCCCTGTAGAATTTATTTCATCCACCCTTCTGACCAAGACAGCCAGCCTTCAGTTGTTGATTGAGAGAGCATATAACATGTATTCACCTTTATGAAGCTTCAAGACTTGGTACAGCATCCAGGTTCATACATCATGACTTGGAAACATGCACACAAGTAATGCTATGTTCAGATGGTGTTAAGCCAACACTGCAGAGTCTAACATAGGTCCACACCAAGTATACGAAGCGGTGCAAGAACACAGAATATAACAGTAAATGGCAAACCCTCTACAGTTTCCATTGCACCTTATGTGTTCCCAGATGTAATGCAGCTGATACCCTAGTGAACCTGCCTCATCAGCAAGCACCTGCACCAACTGCTTCCACAACTTACAACAAGGTCTGGATGATGTGTACTCTTCTCTGCATGCTGTTTAGATGATGCTCTGCTTCCCTTGAAGGGACTTCTGTAGTGATCAATTTTGCCATCCGCTGCATTTGTGTTGTGTATTTGTTTTTACTGCGGCTGTGTTTGAGCATTGACAATTCCATATATCCTCTGACTTGATACTGTTACATTCATTGATCTCAATAGGTTGCTTAGTTATGGATTCACTGCTCTTACAAAATATATATGTCTACTCACATATAAAACTTCTCTCAACTGTGTTGTGTTAGCGAGATTTTCTTTCTGTGTTATTGTGAATGAGGATATTTTCCATAGTTATGTTTCATATATCAGCAGGCTGAACTTTACTACACACATATAGATAAATTGTTTGGATGGCCGTTACATTAGCGGTCCAAAAGATGAAAGCACGTTCTTACCCCAGCAATAATATTTTTCATTTAGGTCATATGTGTGCCAAGTAAGATTGAAATCTCCAGGTTTTCTGGAGTGTTGCTGGAATGTATGCACCCATGCATGTACATCAATTCATTACTTTCTGTGAATTCTTACATATTGTGATGGAGCCAAGGTTATGCTGCAGTGCACCCTTAGCCCAAACAAGCACAACTTAGAATGAGTTACTGGTGCTGTAAATTGTAGTTAGTTGAAGAGAACACTCACTGCATTTTGTCTGGGGTACTCTCTGATGCCGATGAATTATTTGAAGTGGAACATCATTCTCACAATGTTGCCATAATGTGTCCTTGCATATAGCAGTTACTACACAGTTAAAAAGCTAAAGATCTATATCTACATCCATACTCCGCAAGCCATTGTGTTGCAATTTGCTTTGAGTGTTCCATTTCTCTTTATTGACTCCTACTGTTTACCATTCAGTAATAAAGTTAGTTTGTTGTCAAAATTTGCTGTTCATTCTTGACTGAAATCTTTGATATGCCCCTTTCCTCTTGACAACATACAATCTCTTGTTGTTGTTGTTGTTGTTGTTGTTGTGGTCTTCACTCCTGAGACTGGTTTGATGCAGCTCTCCGTGCTACTCTATCCTGTGCAAGCTTCTTCATTTCCCAGTACCTACTGCAACCTACATCCTTCTGCATCTGTTTAGTGTATTCATCTCTTGGTCTCCCTCTATGATTTTTACCCTCCACGCTGCCTTCCAATGCTAAATTGGTGATCCCTTGATGCCTCAGAAAATTTCCTACCAACCAATCCCTTCTTCTAGTTAAGTTGTGCCAAAAAACTTCTCTTCTCCCCAATCCTACTCAATACCTCCTCATTAGTTATATGATCTACCCATCTAATCTTCAGCATTCTTCTGTAGCACCACATTTCGAAAGCTTCTATTCTCTTCTTGTGCAAACTATTTATCGTCCGTGTTTCACTTCCATACATGGCTACGCTCCATACAAATACTTCCAGAAAGGACTTCCTGACACTTAAATCAATACTCTATGTTAACAAATTTCTCTTCTTCAGAAATGCTTTCCTTGCCATTGCCAGTGTACATTTGATATCCTCTCTATTTCGACCATCGTCATTTATTTTGCTCCCCAAATAGCAAAATTCCTTTACTGCTTTAACTGTCTCATTTCCTAATCTAATTCCCTCAGCATCACTCGACTTGATTCGACTACATTCCATTATCCTCGTTTTGCTTTTGTTGATGTTCATCTTATACCCTCCTTTCATGACACTGTCCATTCCCTTCAACTGCTCTTCCAAGTCCTTTGCTGTCTCTGACAGAATTACAATGTCATCGGCAAACCTCAAAGTTTTTATTTTTCTCCATGGATTTTAATACCTACTCCAAATTTTTCTTTTGTTTCCTTCACTGCTTGCTCAATATACAGATTGAATAATATCAGGGATAGGCTACAACCCTGTCTCATTCCCTTTCCAACCACTGCTTCCCTTTCATGTCCATCGACTCTTATAACTGCCATGTGGTTTCTGTACAAATTGTAAATAGCCTTTTGCTCCCTGTATTTTACCCCTGCCACCTTCAGAATTTGAAAGAGAGTATTCCAGTCAACATTGTCAAAAGCTTTCTCTAAGTATACAAATGCTAGAAACATAGGTTTGCCTTTCCTTAATGTAGCTTCTAAGATAAGTTGTAGGTGTTTCTACGGAATTCAAACTGATCTTCCCCGAGGTCAGCTTTACCAGTTTTTTCATTTGTCTGTATAGAATACACGTTAGTATTTTGCGTCCATGACTTATTAAACTGATTGTTTGGTAATTTTCACATCTGCCAACACCTGCTTTCTTTGGGATTGGAATTATTATATTCTCCTTGAAGTCTGATTGTATTTCGCCTGTCTCATACATCTTGCTCACCAGATGGTAGAGTTTTGTCATGACTGGCTCTCCCAAGTCCGTCAGTAGTTCTTATGGAAATATTGTCTACTCCCGGGGCCTTGTTTCGACTCAGGTCTTTCAGTGCTCTGTCAAACTCTTCACTCAGTATTGATCTCCCATCTCTCTCTTTAATTTTCCTGTAGGCAGTATTTATCTTACTCCTAGTGAGATAACCCTCTACATCCTTACATTTGTCCTCTAGCCACCCCTGCTTAGCCATTTTGCACTTCCTGTCGATTTCGTTTTTGAGACGTTTGTACTCCTTTTTGCCTGCTTCATTTGCTGCATTTTTATATTTTCTCCTTTCATCAATTAAATTCCGTATTTCTTCTGTTACCCAAGGATTTATACTAGCCCTCGTCTTTTTACCTACTAGGTCCTCTGCTGCATTCACTACTTCATCTCTCAAAGCTACCCATTCTTCTTCTACTGTATTTCCTTCCCCAATTTCTGTCAATTGTTCCCTTATGTTCTCCCTGAAACTCTGTACAACCTCTGGTTCTTTCAGTTTATCCAAGTCCCATATCCTTAAATTCCCACCTTTTTGCAGTTTCTTCAGTTTTAATCTACAGTTCATAACCAATAGATTGTGGTCAGAGTCCACATCTGCCCCTGGAAATGTCTTACAATTTAAAAAACAGTTGCTAAATGTCTGTCTTACCATTATGTAATCTATCTGAAACCTGTCAGTATCTCCAGGCTTCTTCCATTTATACAACCTTCTTTCATGATTCTTAAACCAAGCGTTAGCTATGATTAAGTTGTGCTCTGTGCAAAATTCTACCAGGCAGCTTCCTCTTTCATTTCTTAGCCCCAATCCATATTCACCTACTATGTTTCCTTCTCTCCCTTTTCCTACACTCGAATTCCAGTCACCCATGGCTATTAAATTTTCGTCTCCCTTCACTACCTGAATAATTTCTTTTATTTCATCATTCATTTCTACAATTTCTTCGTCATCTGCAGAGCTAGTTGGCATATAAACATGTACTACTGTAGTAGGTGTGGGCTTCATATCTATCTTGGCCACAATAATGCGTTCACTATGCTGTTTGTGGTAGCTTACCCGCATTCCTATTTTCCTATTCATTATTAAACATACTCCCTCATTACCCCTATTTGATTTTGTATTTATAACCCTGTATTTGGCTGACCAAAAGTCTTGTTCATCCTGCCACCAAACTTCCTAATTCCCACTATATCTGACTTTAACCTATCCATTTCCCTTTTTAAATTTTCTAACCTACCTGCCCGATTAAGGGATCTGACATTCCACGCTCCGAACCGTAGAACACCAGTTTTCTTTCTCCTCATAACGACATCATCTTGAATAGTCCCCACCCAGAGATCCGAATGGGGTACTATTTTACTTCCGGAATATTTTACCCAAGAGGACATCATCATCATTTAATCATACAGTAAAGCTGCATGCCCTCGGGAATAATTACGGTCGTAGTTTCCCCTTGCTTTCAGCTGTTCGCAGTACCAGCACAGCAAGGCTATTTTGGTTAGTGTTACAAGGCCAGATCAGTCAATCATCCAGACTGTTGTCCCTGCAACTACTGAAAAGCCTGCTGCCCCTCTTCAAGAACCACATTCGTCTTGCCCCTCAACAGATAACCTCTTCATTGTGGTTGCACCTATGGTATGGCTATCTGTATCGCTGAGGTGCGCACGCCTCCCCACCAACGGCAAGGTCCATGGTTCTTCGTGTTAATGAGTATCTAATAGCATTGTTGATGTTTAAGTTTTTTCCTCTCTTCTCACTGCCCTTTTTTTCAATAACCTGCTCCTCCACATCATCAAATCTTTATGTTGCCTTTCACAACTTTTTTTTCCTTTGGCTCTCTTTGTTTTCTTTCAAGTTTGGTTTGCAGTTTTTGCATGTCGCCTTTTGTCGTCTGATTGTTCCAGTCTGAAAATTGTATCAATAATATTCCTGCTGACAATATTCCTTCACATTGTGCCACTAATGACAATGGGTTTTGAATCACGTTTCATTTAGCTCCTGTGTATTGTTTTTTTTCTTCCTGTTTCTTGTGTTCTTATTTCAGGCCATGGAATTATCTTTTTTTTATTTCTATTTTACTGATGTAGCTGTTAATGTTCGTAACTCCAGTTACTATTTCAGTGGCTGGTAAGCATATCCTTTCTATTGTCTCCAGTATGACTAAATTTTTTAAAGTATCTTGTTTTCTGTAATTATTTACACTAACACTATTTATATTTACAAAACTGTTTTAAAGCTATTGTTTTTCTTAGGTTGATATGATGGAAACTCAGATGGATTATTGTAAGGAGCTCTATGACATTATTGATGAATTCCAGATACCATGTGCACCAGAAGATCAAGTAAATTACTTGGTAGGTTTTGATTTTAATTACTTTACTTTCTTTTTTATGTTTATTTAATAGCTACTGTCAAATTTACAGCAAAGAACTGTTGTAAAGCAACTGACTTTTAGCAACCAGGAACATGCGAAGTAGACGCTTCCCTGCAGTTTACCAATCAACACTGTTTGCTACTGATGAAATGAACAGCACAGTTCATTTTCTGTTGGTGTGGTATTCAATAACACACTAAAGACATCCTGTCCATTGCTGAATCCCAAGTCCACATTACTGATGGAATGTCCACTAAATTGGAATGAAGTAATTTGCATGGTGATCTACCAAAATATGTGACTGTACATGTCTTACAATCCAGTGAAGGGCTGCAAAGAATTCCATGCTTAATCAATGTTTTGAGAAAGAGTTCTATATGAATATGTTTTGAATGGACAGTAACAAGAGGACATCTTTCAGTAGCAGTGTGTATATATTTTTTACATTATTTTGTAGGACACGTGTGTATGAACTACATGAATAGCTGTCTGATAAATGGATGTAGGTTGATAATGTGATACTTTCTGTTTTTCAAGATAACCTGATCACCAAAAAACTGTAATGTTTTTCTGCACAGTACTCTAATTATAGCATTAATCATTACAGTGTGACTCAGCCTTGGAGTTTCATTGCTGTAAACTTCTGAGAACAATTTATTTAAAAACTGTCTCTACTAACAACTCATCATCTCTCTCTACAGTACATTAGTTCTTTGTTCTCCCTGTGTTTGTGTAAGTATGTAAGCCCTTCCCTGATAAAGACAACATGTTCAAAAGTTGAGCTACAATACTCAAATCTTAATTTATGTGTGTACCTGCTGCTCCGGTTCTCCACTCTATAGTTATCATAATAATCACAGTATCCTGCATAAAATTGTGTTCTAAAATTGAATTTAAGCTTACTGGCAACAACCTCATTTGTTAATCAACTCTTACCAGCCATAAACAATGAAATTTCATTGTAACTTTTCTAAAGAATTTGATTGAGCTTGTATTATTGCCTAACCTATAAGAATAACTTTCAGTAGTGCAGAAGCCAGAAACATTCTTCACTCCAATTATTGATGACACTTCCATTTGACTGAAAAGTACTCAGCTGCTATCTAACTAGTACTGCTATCAGTTCATTCTGTCAAGTTATACTGTGGGATATTATCTTTATGTACCTGTCAGCACTCGTTATAGAATTTTTTGCACATTATTTATGATAAATTTGCTTACTTAGTTCCCATAATATCTTAATAGTGGTACAGGAGGAGGAGAAAACTATGGAAACACCACATAGACAACACATTACCATGCCTAATATGTTGCAGGAAAATGGTTGGCATTCCAAACAGCTTTCAGTCATCTCAGAATGGATGAATACAAGTCCTGTATAGTTGTCAAGGGAATATTAAACTGTTTTCCTGTAAAATAATGACAAGTCAAGTAACAATGATGGAGATGGATAGCAATCACATGTGCATCTCTTCAAAGTAGACCACAAAGGCTCAGTAGTATTGAAAAGTTGCTGACTGTGGTGATCAGGGGTAAAGTGACAGTTCTTCTTCATGCTCATAAACCCAATCCTGGGTAATGTGAGCTATGTGAACAGGGGCCCTGTCATCTCAGGACACAGCAGCACCATGGGGAAACAAACATTGTACTGTGAGATGGATCTGACCAGCCAAAATGGGTGCATAATCCTTGACAGTAATGACACCTAGCAGAGTAACCATGGAGCCCGTGGAGTACCACAATATGGCAGCTGAAATCACCATTGAACCTGTGCCACATTTCACTCAGCCTGAGTTTGGAAACAGTACGAAATAAGACTCATCCAAATGAAGGACATTCATTCATTGCTACATGGTCCAGGTTTATGGTTTCGGTGTCACATTTCTCTGTTACTGGCATTTGAATAACCGATGAGTGATATTGGAATTCCAGCTAACCCTGTAATTCCCTGCTTATGGAGTTCAATTCATGTTGTTTTGGTGCTGTCAGACTTCACAAGTGTGACATCCAGTTCTACAATGACTTTTGAAGTTTGTTGTTCTGTTTATTTTTCATCAAAATCCCCTTCAGTGACCATCTGTTGTGATCATAAAATCTTCCTGCCTCTGCTGTATACAATAAATATCTTTGACACGATTTCTGTGGAAACAATAAACACTTGGGCTACCTTGGTTAGAAAACACCCAGCATATGACCACTGACAATTTACCCATGTTCAAATTCATTCATCTCCAATATAACGCACTCACAACTATCACGACTACACAGAACACTGTTAGCACCACACCTGACCTATGCAACATATTGAGAGCATTACAGAGGAGCCGTTTGGGGTAACATACAATAGCGCAACCTGCAGGCTTAGCTACCATCTGCATTTATGTTCAAGCATGCATTTCTCACTGAGTGTCCATATTTTTGTCCAGACACTGTATGTCATTAAGAACATGGTTATTTCTGTGTGGATAAGACTATATGATTTATAACTAATACTTGCTTAATTGTCTAAGTTGCTCAACACCTTGACAAAATACAGACATAATAAATCCATTGAAGTGTAAGTTAATGATGAACCGAATTCATTATTTGACCACTAATATAGTATTTCACTCAGGCTGTTTGAGTAAATGACTAAAAATGTATATTGTATGACCCCATGCAGAAATAAAGTTGGTATTGTTTTATTCTTCTTGTGTGTGCAAGTGCCTACAATGACACATATACTTATGTGTATATTTATTTAGTAACCTTTTCATAACTTCCAAGCTGCATAAGGCATTGCACACAGTTACACATGTATATTGTGTTGTATCTGTTTAAATACAGGTTGTATTGGCCCATACATAATTGCATAGTTACATACTTTTCTGAAGGAAACATGTCAAGTTGCACATAGGCACATCTAAAAGACACTCCCATAGACATTGCGGGCACATCTTTCATCAGTAAAACAGACATATGCACTATTCACATACACACACACACACACACACACACACACACACACACACACACACACACACACACACACAAGCAAGCACACCTCACACATGCCTATTGTCTTTCTGAGGTCATCAATTTTCAACTGCTGCATCCTACTTGCTAATGTTCCCATAAAATACTTTCCTACATGCATAATGGTATTTTGCATTTTTGTTCATCTATACCAAGGAATATTTGAAGAGTTCCCATTCCTGGTTCCACAAGAGCAGTTATGTGATCATGTATTATGTTTCCAGAATGACATTTCACTCTGCAGTGGAGTGTGCGCTGATATGAAACTTCCTGGCAGATTAAAACTGTGTGCCGGACCGAGACTCGAACTCGAGACCTTTGCCTTTCGCAAGCAAGTGCTCTACCAACTGAGCTACCCAAGCATGATTACTGCCCCATCCTCACAGCCCTACTTCTGCCAGTACCTCGTCTCCTACTTTCCAAACTTTACAGAAGCTCTCCTGCGAACCCTGCAGAACTAGCACTCCTGAAAGGAAGGATGTTACTGAGACTTGGATTAGCCACAGCCTGGGGGAGAGCACTTGCCCGCGAAAGGCAAAGGTCCCGAGTTCGTGTCTCGGTCCGGCACACAGTTTTAATCTGCCAGGAAGTTTCATGTATTATGTTCATCACAATTGATCCTGGCTTGCAGAATGGTGCTAAATATGTGTATGCGGGGGCAGCCAGTATATTGTTTTCATTGAAATAAAGTTTGCAAGGCGTATTTACTCTCAGATCATACCTGCATCAGATGGCTTTTTTTCCTGAAGAAAAAAAGAAAGCCTTCTGGCTCCAGCAGAATTACCTCACATCATTATACAGTAGTTTAGAATTGTATAGAAAAAGGCTTAGACACATAGTGACATAGATTTTTATTTCCTAACAACGTACAACACACCAAATAGGTGTTGCATACATTATCTCTGTGAGTATTCCAGTATCATTTTGGTGTCAAGTTCAATACCCTGAAATATGACAAAGTCTTTGCCGTAACAGTCATTACCTGCACCAATATAGAATAATCCTATATCTCAGTTTTACTATTGTTTAATGTTACTTAACTCTCTTGAAGCCAGGAAGAGTCTTCCCCATCATAAGTTCATTCATTTGCACCATAACATTTGTGCCATTGTGGGAAGTGAAATGTGATATTGTCAGCATATATTATTATTTTCATAAGCTAAAAAGATCGTGAACATATAAAATGGACAAAAATAGTACAAGCAACAATCCCAGAGCTACTTCTATAGTGACATGATTCTGTCGTGTATTTATTTATTTATTTTTTTGAGTCTGTAGATCCATTTGTTATTCCTAATATTTTAATTTTATTGACAAGGATATTGTCACATAGTGTCAAAGGCCTTTCTGAGATTATTCAATGTGGCATGTGTATGTTCGTTTTGTTAAAAATCTCTCTTAAGACAGATAAAACAATATCCTGCCTGCTTTCATTGTGGACTGACCAGCATAAAATCTGTACTGAGCCTGATTTAAGAGGCAGCTATTCAGCAGGCTTTCCTCTGTAAGCATCACTGTATTGGCATTTTCTTCAGTATAAGTAAGGCATATGATACTAGCTGGAGACACTGTATACTCACTCAACTGCATGAGTGGAGCTTTCGTGGGCACCTCCCCATTTTCTTTAAGTTTTTCTTGTCTTAGCAGTTTTTCAGACCTGAGTTGGTGCCACACTCTCTGGTTGATTAGAGAAGGAGATTGGTGTCCCTCTGGACAGTGCTTTAAGTGTTACCCTCTTTGCCACAGCCAATCAACAGTATTACATCAATGGTAAAGAGTCCTGTATGCTCCTTATTTGTGGATGATTTTGCTGTTTTCTGCTCCTCCTCCAGTATTGCAATGGCGAGTATCAGTTCCAATTTACAGTGCAGCAGCTAGAGGAGTGGGCTGCAGAGACAGGTTTTCAGTTTTCTACTGATAAGTGGGTTTGTCTTCATTTTAATCATTCTCGTCGTCTTTTTAATTTGCCTGCCTTGAAGGTGGGGGACACCATCCTACATTCTAGAGAGACAGTGAAGTTTCCGGGCCTCATTTTTTACTCCAGATTGTCGTTCTTACCACACCTGTGAGATTTAAAAGCCCAAACCCTGAAGGTGCTGAACATCTTCAAATGCCTTAGCCACAGATTGTGGGGAGCGGACAAGGTGTGTCTTATCCAGTTTTATCGGGCTTTTGTGCACTTGTGGCTGCACTACATGTGCATGGTGTTTGGGTCAGCGAGGCCCTCTTCTTTATGGATCATTGATGCTGTCTACCATGAGGGAATTTGACTGGCCACAGGCGCTTGTTGGACCAATCCCATACCCAGCCTCTGTGCTGAGGTGGGGGAAGTGCCACTTACCATCCAGTGCCAGCTGCTCATGGTGAGCCAAGCATGTAAGTTCCACACAGCTCCAGCTTCACCCACACACCATACTGTTGTTCATCCACATGTGGAGTGCCTCTTTTCCAACGGTCCGTAAGCCACAATGCTATTCGGGATCCATGTGCAGCATGTGCTGAAGTCACTCGATGTGGTGCCAGGCCACCCCAATTCCAGAGTTTTAACCATCTGCCACTCTGGTTACTTGAGCAGCCCATAGTGATTTTAGATTTGGCGCAGTACAGGAGAGATAGCACTCCTGCTTCTGTTTTTCATGCGGTCTTTTCTACCATTTTATCTGAGCACCACGACCATGTAGCTGTTTTTATGGATGGGTCTAAGCAGGGTGACTTCTCCTTGGTTGCTCTGTCGTCTTCCCGGATCATGTCCTCAAGGTCAGACTGCCTCCTGAATTTACCATCTTTGATGCAGAATTGTATGCAGTCCTGTGATCACTGGAGGAGATGAGACATTCTCCGAGTGTTAGATTTCTCATCTGTTCAGATTATTTGAGTGCCCTTTACTCTTTCCATCATTTGTACTCAGCAGATAAAGTAACCCAGACTATCCAGGATGCCCTCCTCCAACTACAGCAACTGGGGAAGGAGGTGTTTTTCTGCTGGGTACCAGGGCACATGGGAATTCTGGGGAATGAAAGGGCTGGTGGTGCAGCCAAGGAGGCATGTTGTGACTGTCAGGTCTTTCAGTGTGCTGTCCCCCCCTGCATGCCTTCACCTCGCTGTTGGGGTATAAAGTCCTGTGTCACTGGGAACATGAGTGGCTAGAAGTGACAGACAATAAGCTCCATTTTGTCAAGCCCACAACTCGGCCGTGGCGTACTTCCTTCCAGCCTTGTCAATGGGATGAGGTCCTCCTTACTCATCTTCGCATTGGTCACTGCCCTATGATGCATTTATTTTTACTCTGGCAAGAGGACCCTCAGATGTGTGGTGCTTGTGGCATGCAGATTACAGTGCACCACACTTTATTGGACTTCATTTTATTTGCTGACCAGCTGACTGCAGCGGGCTGGCCGATCTGCAGTGTATTTTATGTAATGATCAAACGAATATGGTTTGTGTTTTAAAGTTTTGTGCCGCCCACGGTGGCCGAGCAGTTCTAGCCACTTCAGCCTGGAGCCACGCGACTGCTACGGCCACAGGTTTGAATCCTGCTTCAGGCAAGGATGTGTGTGATGTCCCTAGGTTAGTTAGGTTTGAGTAGTTCCAAGTTCTAGGGGACTGATGACCTCAGATGTTAAGTCCCATAGTGCTCAGAGCCATTTGAACCATTTAAAGTTTTGTGAATTGTCCCATGTTTTAACAAGATTTTGGGGAGATAGTTTTAAAGTGTCAACACGATGGCTTGGCTCACCCAAGTTTTTTGTAAGTGGTCAGCCAGTCTGATTTCCCTGTGCTGTTCTTTTAGCTCTGCTGTGTTTAGTTTTCCCTCTGTTTTAATTTCTTGATTAGCTATCTTGCCTCCTCATTGGTTTTAGTGCGTGTAAGAGTTCCTGTGCAATAGAGTAATTGTGTGGTCATTTTGTCTGCATACGTTTATGACATTTTTCATTCTTATCCACATTTGTTTATGTTGATCATTGTTAGGGTCCTTATAACCTCACTGTTGGGTGCCCATAAGATCCTCAAACCACACACACACACACACACACACACACACACACACACACACTAAAATATTCATTTCCTTGTTTCTTATTTTAGTATGACCCCAATGATTTTAGATGGTATTGGTACTACATAAATAGACCTACAGGAAAACCATTTTTGTCAAACATACAGTATATTAGGTAGGATGGGGTGTGGCTTGTTATGTCTATAATACATTGTATGGTAAGTTTAGAAAGGCACTTGATAGACTTTGGTTCTTTTGATGTTGAGATCTGTTGCTATGTCCACAACAGAAATAGTTTTCCATTTGGACTCATTGTGATTGTGCCGGCCAGCCAGCATGCTGCTCTCACGAGTGATACATATTGTGGGTTCAATATGATGTAGTTTGGTAGAAATTCTGGGAATTTCAGACAGTGATATTCACCAAGTGTCCAATAAGGTTCAATAAAAGCTGTAGCCATCAGGGAGAGGAACCTGAGAACAAACCATACAATCTTACGATAATATGAATTGTCAAGTTACCAATGGATACAAAAGTTTGATTGTTATATCAACATCAGGCATCCAGCAGTTATTTGTGATATGTTAGGTGTATGCTAGACTTCATGGCAATGTTACAAGTTGCTAATGAGTCCAATCATGGGAAAAATCAAGCAAAAGTGGAATCAGTGTCAGTGACACAACAAACTTCTGGAGGCAAGCAAATTACTTATCACTGAGCACTGCTTATATACAATAGGAAAATCAGATACAAGATATGTATCATGAATCACTTATGACTGAGCACTGCCTGAAGTATAATAATAAAATGAAATACAAGATATGTATCTTGTGCAAATTCCAAGTTTGTAGGGCACCTTTATTAAGTTGTCCGTCAAGTTAAGGGTGTCAGAAAACCTTGTAAACAATAATGAAGTATTATCTGAAAGAAGCTGCACAAATATTCAGTCAGATCTTGATAAGATTTCAACATGGTGCAGAGACTGGCAGCTTGCTCTGAATATTCAAGAATGTAAAATTTTGCTCTTCACAAGATGAAAAAAATGTAGTATCCTATGAAAATAATACCAATGAGTCACTGTTGTAATTGGCCAACTTATACAAATATCCAGGTGATCCACTTTTTAGGGATATGAAATGGAATGATCACATAGGTTCAGTCATCGGTAAAGCAGGTGGTAGACTTTGGTTTATTGGTAGAATACTGGGGAAGTGAAATCAATCTACAAAAGAAATGTCTTACAAATTGCTCATGCAATCGGCTCTAGAATATTGCTGATGTATGTGGGAGCCTACCAGATAGGACTATCAGGGGATATTGAGCGTATTCAGAGAATGACAGCACGAATGTTCACAGGTTTGTTTAATCCATGGGAGAGTGTCATAGAGATACTGAAGGAACTGCACTGGAAGAGTGTTGAAGGTAGACATAAAATATCCTGAGAAAGTCTATCAACGAAGTTTCAAGAACTGGCTTTAAATGATTACTCTAGGAATGTACTACAACCCCCCTATACAGCTCAAGTATGGATTGTGAGGATAAGATTGGAATAATTACTACACACACAGGGCATTCAGACTATCATTCTTTCTGTGCTACATAAATAAATGAAACAGGAAGGAATGCTAGTAACTGGTACACTGGGACATACCCTCTACCATGCAGCTCATGGTCTTTAGCAGAGTATAGATGTAGGTGTAGATGTAAAAACAAGAACAGAGAATTCAAATTAAGCAATGTTTTGGATTCAGCACTCATTTTATCAAGTTCTCACCATGCATCTTTAACATCAGAACGAGGAAGCACTGAATAGTTTCACAGAAAATTGGTATTGGTGCAGGAACCATGCATATCAATGAGTGCAGCATTTTTCATCATCAAATTCAACTATAAATGTTGGTACAGCAACCAATATTTCTTCATAGTGTTATAAAGCTCTGCTTGTTAACGCAATAAACCACTGCTTGGTGCACATGAAAATGGTAACTTGGCTGGGTTTCAAAATATTGTTTGTAAAATGGAACTCTCTGCACTACCAACAGTCATGCTGATAAAACCTCTGAAATATCATCCCGTATATATTCTTATAGTTTGTTATATATTATTATTAATAAGCAACACAATTATAGAAATATATTTTTATGGTTGAAATCCTAGAAATTTAACTGAGTTCTCTTCAGTTAGGTAATGATTTTTATGGCTGATTTTAATGACCTTGCTTTTGTACCATTTGGTCATCTCTTTTACCATTTAAGTTTTTGAAGTGTTCAAGGCCAATCCACTTTAGTCGGAACCATGTATTATGACTAATAAGTTTATTAATAACACAGCCAGGGATTGTTTATTCTTTACGATATTAAGCTAATATTGATATATCATATGCAAACAAAAAGAGATGACTAGTTTACATTTATGGGCAAATTGTTCACACAGAACAAAAACACAGTAGTTACCACAATAGAAAACAGTTCTTTTTGGAAAGTAGCAAAAGGCTTGCAGCCAGATATAAATAAACCTCATACAACACGGCTGCCTCATAAAGTACAGCAAAAGTATAGATGTTTCTCTCAACAAATAGGACAAGAGATTTTTGGTATTGTATATGTGCTACTAGTTGATGAATAGTTTATCTTTGCCTAGTATATCTTTTGTCTGTCTTCTGTTTAACACGCATACACAATACCCCATTTTCTTTTCTAATTGAAAGAGAAATCACTTTCATTTCTTTCGAATTTCTATTTACAAGTTTTGTGCAGTTTGAAAAGTTACATTATGCTTTCTTTTTAAGGTTTTTGTCAATTCTAGGGCTTCAGTGTAACTTTATCAGCACTTCGTAGTGTGGTAGATGGAAAGCTAACTGAATATCCAAAAATACTGAGCAAGTTTGATGACCAGATAAACAGAGACATAAGTTCATTATTCTCTGATGTTGGAGATGTGAAGGATGAGGTTACGGTAAGTAATGCAAAAATTGTGTCTGTGAACAATGATATCCTTATGCAGAAACTGGAATATGATTGTAGTTACCACAGCACAGTCATGTTTTTTAAATATATGTATACATACATATAAGTGCCTATGCATGTTATGAAACATTGTTTATAACTTAGCAATAGGCATCCTGAAGCATTCTCTCATAGCATACTGCACAATTTGATTTGGAAGCATTTGTTGTTTCTATTTTCCAGTTTGCACTCTTACAGGAAACAGTTGTTGTCCTGTATGCTGATAACACAACTAAGTAAAGCTATTGTCAATCTGAAAATTGATTTGAACAACAAAGTACTATACTAGAAAAAGACCTATTGGAGTTTGTATGTCCTTGTCTTCCTGCAGTCTCTCAACTGACTTATCAGCCTGTTGTAGAAGGACATATAGTTTTGTGCAGCAGCCCAATTACAGTGCAACTTGGTGTTTTGCATGTGTGTAAATCGTGTCACAAAAAGACAGAACCAATAGGTGAAGAAAAGAGTTTACCTTTACAAATGTCTGCTTGTGTCTGTTATGTGCAGATGGATATGTGTGTGTGTGCGAGTATATACCTGTCCTTTTTTCCCCTTAAGGTAAGTCTTTCCGCTCCTGGGATTGGAATGACTCCTTACCCTCTCCCTTAAAACCCACATCCTTTCGTCTTTCCCTCTCCTTGCCTCTTTCCTGAAGAAGCAACCGTTGGTTGCGAAAGCTTGAATTTTGTGTGTATGTTTGTGTTTGTTTGTGTATCTATCGACCAGCCACAAAATTCAAGCTTTCGCAACAAAAGGTTGCTTCATCAGGAAAGAGGAAACGAGAGGGAAAGACGAAAGGATGTGGGTTTTAAGGGAGAACGTAGGGAGACATTTCAATCCCTGGACGTGTGGGATATTTGTATATAGGGAAATGGCATCAATGGTTACAAGGATGGTTTCCGGGGGTAACAGACTGGGTAAGGATTCCAGGCATTTGAGAAAGTGGTTGGTGTCTTTGATGATGGATGGGAGACTGCATGTAATGGGTTGAAGGTGTTGATCTACGTAGGCAGAGATACGTTCTGTGGGGGCTTGGTAACCAGCTACAATGGGGCGGCAGGGATGTTTGGGTTTGTGAATTTTAGGAAGTAGGTAGAAGGTAAGAGAGCGAGGTGTCGGTGGGGTCAGGAGTTTGATGGAGTCAGGTGAAAGGTTTTGTAGGGGGCCTAAGTTTCTGAGGATTCCTTGAAGCTTTGCCTGGACATCAGGAATGGGATTACCTTGGCAAACTTTGTATGTAGAGTTGTCTGAAAGCTGACGCAGTCCCTCAGCCACATACTCCTGACGATCAAGTACCACGGTCGTGGAACCCTTGTCAGCCGGAAGAATGATGATGGATCGGTCAGCTTTCAGATCACGGATAGCCTGGACTTCGGCTGTGGTGATGTTGGGAGTTAGGATTAAGGTTTTTCAAGAAAGATTGAGAGGCAAGGCTGGAAGTGAGAAATTCCTGGAAGGTTTGGAGAGGGTGATTTTGAGGAAGAGGAGGTGGGTCCCGCTGCGATGGAGGACGGAACTGTTCCAGGCAGGGTTCAATTTTGATAGTGTCTTGGGGAGTTGGATCATTAGGAGTGGGATCAGGATTATTTTTCTTCGTGGCAAAGTGATATTTCCAGCAGAGACTACGGGTGTAGGACAGTAAATCTTTGACAAGGACAGTTTGGTTGAATCTGGGAGTGGGGCTGAAGGTGAGGCCTTTGGATAGGACAGAGGTTTCGGATTGGGAGAGAGGTTTGGAGGAAAGGTTAACTACTGAATTGGGGTATTGTGGTTCCAGATTGTGTTGACTAGAATTTTGAGGTATTGGGGGGAGTGGAGATAGAAGTGGGAGAGTGAGTAAATGGGAGGGACTGGGTCTCTGTGCAATGAGAGGCGGCTGAGGTTTGTTGGAAAGGTTGTGGAGGGTGAGTGAGTTGCCTTTCCAGAGGTGGGAAACCAGGAGATTGGATAGCTTTTTGAGGTGGAGGGTGGCATGCTGTTCTAATTTGCGGTTGGCCTGTAGGAGGATGCTATGAACAGCCAGTGTGGATGTGGGAGAGGAAAGATTGAGGACTTTGATTTGGATAGGAGTTTACAGGTGTGTTCATTGGCCGAGTCGATGTATAGGTGAAGGATTAGGCGGGTGAGGGCTATGGATTGTGCAGTTTGGAACTGGTATAAGGACTGATGGAAAGAAGGATTGCAGCCAGAGATGGGAACTTTAAGTGTGAGGCCTTACCAAGCGGGAAAGCGCCGCTAGACAGGCACAATAAAATAACACACAAACACACACACAAAATTTCGAGCTTTCGCAACCGGCGGCTGCTTCGTCAGGAAAGAGGGAAGGAAAAGGAAAGATGAAAGGATGTGGGTTTTAAGGGAGAGGGTAAGGAGTCATTCCAATCCCGGGAGCGGAAAGACTTACCTTAGGGGGAAAAAAGGATAGGTATATACTCATGCACACACACACACACACACACACACACACACACACACACACACACACACACACACACACAGATATCCATCCATACATACACAGACACAAGCAGACATATTTACAGGCAAAGAGTTTGGGCATAGATGTCAGTCGAGGCGGAAGTGTGAAGGCAAAGATGATGATGAATGACAGGTGAGGTATGAGTGGCGGCAACTTGAAATTAGCGGAGATTGAGGCCTGGTGGATAACGAGAAGATAACGAACCCAAACATCTCGGCCGCCCCATTGTAGCTGGTTACCAAGCCCCCACAGAACGTATCTCTGCCTACATAGATCAACACCTTCAACCCATTACATGCAGTCTCCCATCCTTCATCAAAGACACCAACCACTTTCTCGAACACCTGGAATCCGTACCCAGTCTGTTACCCCCAGAAACCATCTATGTAACCATTGATGCCACTTCCCTCTACACAAATATCCCACACGTCCAGGGCCTCGCTGCAATGGAGCACTTCCTTTCACGCCGATCACCTGCCACCCTACCTAAAACCTCTTTCCTCATCACCTTAGCCAGCTTCATCCTGACCCACAACTTCTTCACTTTTGAAGGCCAGACATACCAACAATTAAAGGGAACAGCCATGGGTACCAGGATGGCCCCCTTGTATGCCAACCTATTTATGGGTCGCTTAGAGGAAGCCTTCTTGGTTACCCAAGCCTGCCAACCCAAAGTTTGGTACAGATTTATTGATGACATCTTCATGATCTGGACTCACAGTGAAGAACAACTCCAGAATTTCCTCTCCAACCTCAGCTCCTTTAGTTCCATCAGATTCACCTGGTCCTACTCCAAATCCCATGCCACTTTCCTAGACGTTGACCTCCATCTGTCCAATGGCCATCTTCACACATCCGTCCACATCAAACCCACCAACAAGCAACAGTACCTCCATTATGACAGCTACCACCCATTCCATATCAAACGGTCCCTTCCCTACAGCCTAGGCCTTCGTGGCAAACGAATCTGCTCCAGTCCTGAATCCCTCGACCATTACACCAACAACCTGAAAACAGCTTTCGCATCCCGCAACTACCCTCCCGACCTGGTACAGAAGCAGATAACCAGAGCCACTTCCTCATCCCCTCAAACCCAGAACCTCTCACAGAAGAACCCCAAAAGTGCCCCACTTGTGACAGAATACTTCCCGGGACTGGATCAGATCTTGAATGTGGCTCTCCAGCAGGGATACGACTTCCTAAAATCCTGGCCCAAAATGAGATCCATCCTTCATGAAATCCTCCCCACTCCACCAAGAGTGTCTTTCCGCCGTCCACCTAACCTTCGTAACCTCTTGGTTCATCCCTATGAAATCCCCGAACCACCTTCCCTACCCTCTGGCTCCTACCCTTGCAACCGCCCCCGGTGTAAAACCTGTCCTATGCACCCTCCCACCACCACCTACTCCAGTCCTGTAACCCAGAAGGTGTACACGATCAAAGGGAGAGCCACGTGTGAAAGCACCCACGTGATTTACCAACTGACCTGCCTGCACTGTGACGCTTACTATGTGGGAATGACCAGCAACAAACTGTCAATTCGCATGAATGGACACAGGCAGACAGTGTTTGTTGGTAATGAGGATCACCCTGTGGCTAAACATCCCTTGGTGCATGGCCAGCACATCTTGGCACAGTGTTACACCGTCCGAGTTATCTGGATACTTCCCACCAACACCAACCTATCCGAACTCCGGAAATGGGAACTCGCCCTTCAGTATATCCTCTCTTCTCGATATCCGCAGGACCTCAACCTCCGCCAACACCAACCTATCCGAACTCCGGAGATGGGAACTTGCCCTTCAATATATCCTCTCTTCTCGTTATCCACCAGGCCTGAATCTCCGCTAATTTCAAGTTGCCGCCACTCATACCTCACCTGTCATTCATCGTCATCTTTGCCTCCACACTTCCGCCTCGACTGACATCTCTGCCCAAACTCTTTGCCTGTAAATATGTCTGCTTGTGTCGGTGTCTGTATGGATCGATATGTGTGTGTGTGTGTGTGTGTGTGTGTGTGTGTGTGTGTGTGTGTGTGTGTGTGTGTGTATATACCTATCCTTTTTTTTCCCTAAGGTAAGTCTTTCCGCTCCCGGGATTGGAATGACTCCTTACCCTCTCCCTTAAATCCCACATCCTTTCGTCTTTCCCTCTCCTTCCCTCTTTCCTGACGAAGCAGCCGCCGGTTGCGAAAGCTCGAAATTCTGTGTGTGTGTTTGTGTGTTTTATTTATTGTGCCTATCTACCGGCGCTTTCCCACTTCCACATGGGAAAAATATATTAAAAACAAAGATTCCGAGACTTACCAAGCGGGAAAGCGCCGGCAGACAGGCACAATGAACAAAACACACAAACACACACTCAGAATTACTAGCTTTCGCAACCGATGGTTGCTTCTTCAGGAAGGAGAGGGACAGACGAAAGGATGTGGGTTTTAAGGGAGAGGGTAAGGAGTCATTCCAATCCCGGGAGCGGAAAGACTTCCCTTGGGGGAAAAAAAGGACAGGTGTAAACTCGCGCACACACACACACGCACACATATCCATCCGCACATACACAGACACAAGCAGACATATTTAGGCAAAGAGTAAGGGCAGAGATGTCAGTCGAGGCGGAAGTACAGAGGCAAAGAAGTTGTTGAAAGACAGGTGAGGTATGAGCGGCGGCAACTTGAAATTAGTGGAGGTTGAGGTCCTGCGGATATCGAGAAGAGAGGATATACTGAAGGGCGAGTTCCCATCTCTGGAGTTCGGATAGGTTGGTGTTGGTGGGAAGTATCCAGATAACATGCACCAAGGCATGTTTAGCCACAGGGTGATCCTCATTACTAACAAACACTGTCTTCCTGTGTCCATTCATGCGAATTGACAGTTTGTTGCTGGTCATTCCCACATAGAAAGCGTCACAGTGCAGGCAGGTCAGTTGGTAAATCACGTGGGTGCTTTCACACGTGGCTCTCCCTTTGATCATGTACACCTTCCGGGTTACAGGACTGGAGTAGGTGGTGGTGGGAGGGTGCATAGGACAGGTTTTACACTGGGGGCGGTTGCAAGGGTAGGAGCCAGAGGATAGGGAAGGTGGTTTGGGAATTTCATAGGGATGAACCAAGAGGTTACGAAGGTTAGGTGGATGGCGGAAAGACACTCTTGGTGGAGTGGGGAGGATTTCATGAAGGATGGATCTCATTTCGGGGCAGGATTTTAGGAAGTCGTATCCCTGCTGGAGAGCCACATTCAGAGTCTGATCCAGTCCCGGGAAGTCTCCTGTCACAAGTGGGGCACTTTTAGGGTTCTTCTGTGAGAGGTTCTGGGTTTGAGGGGATGAGGAAGTGGCTCTGGTTATTTGCTTCTGTACCAGGTCGGGAGGGTAGTTGTGGGATGCGAAAGCTGTTTTCAGGTTGTTGGTGTAATGGTTCAGGGATTCAGGACTGGAGCAGATTCGTTTGCCATGAAGGCGTAGGCTGTAGGGAAGGGACCGTTTGATATGGAATGGGTGGCAGCTGTCATAATGGAGGTACTGTTGCTTGTTGGTGGGTTTGATGTGGACGGATGTGTGAAGATGGCCATTGGACAGATGGAGGTCAACGTCTAGGAAAGTGGCATGGGATTTGGAGTAGGACCAGGTGAATCTGATGGAACTAAAGGAGTTGAGGTTGGAGAGGAAATTCTGGAGTTGTTCTTCACTGTGAGTCCAGATCATGAAGATGTCATCAATAAATCTGTACCAAACTTTGGGTTGGCAGGCTTGGGTAACCAAGAAGGCTTCCTCTAAGCGACCCATAAATAGGTTGGCATACGAGGGGGCCATCCTCGTACCCATGGCTGTTCCCTTTAATTGTTGGTATGTCTGGCCTTCAAAAGTGAAGAAGTTGTGGGTCAGGATGAAGCTGGCTAAGGTGATGAGGAAAGAGGTTTTAGGTAGGGTGGCAGGTGATCGGCGTGAAAGGAAGTGCTCCATTGCAGCGAGGCCCTGGACGTGTGGGATACTCGTGTATAGGGAAGTGGCATCAATGGTTACAAGGATGGTTTCCAGGGGTAACAGACTGGGTACGGATTCCAGGCGTTCGAGAAAGTGGTTGGTGCGCTTTCCCGCTTGGTAAGTCTTGGAATCTTTGTTTTTAATATATATATATATATATATATATATATATATATAAGCTTTCCCGCTTGGGCGGGAAAGCGCTGGCAGACAGGCACAATGAACAAAACACACACACACACACACACACACACACACACACACACACACACACACAGAATTACTAGCTTTCGCAACCGATGGTTGCTTCTTCAGGAAAGAGGGAAGGAGAGGGAAAGACGAAAGGATGTGGGTTTTAAGGGAGAGGGTAAGGAGTCATTCCAATACCGGGAGCGGAAAGACTTCCATTAGGGGGAAAAAAGGACAGGTGTACACTTGCACACACACACATATCCATCCGCACATATATCCGCATATATATAGCGGAACAGATGTAACATTACATTGGTCATGGTCACATATTTGAATCAGATACTTCTGGTCATGTGCAAATAAATTCTGAAGCAAGCTGAATGATAAAGCCTGCAAAGCATTGTTTATGTGGTACCAATGAGATTCAACGTGTTAATGACTTTTTGACTCGGCAATCATACATTTTTTGTATCCCAAGGTATCACGTTATGATGAGGTCGGTATCTTTATAACAGCAGCAACAAAGAAGTTGAGGACATGTACATGATGGTGAAGGATGATGAAGAACACTAATATGTGGATTATGACAATCATTCATAAGTCAACTAGTTATGAAGTTGATTTCATGCAACATTAAGCACCTAATAGTTTCAGTGAAGTAACTTCCAGTCCAAATTAAAACATGGGAGAGAGGCTTCTCGAGAAGAACTGGAAGCTCACAAATACAACAAAACTTTGAAGATCATTCCTAAAACCAACAGCCAGCAAATTATTAATTCCAACTGAAACTTCAAGGTATTGTCTGATACAAATGGTAAGATTGCTTGACACAACGTACAATGTTATATGAGAGGTTTCAAACAAGAGTACAGCATCAGCTAAAATGAGATTTTCATGCCAGTCATAAAATATTACTTGTTCTGAGTTTTTGTAGCAATTGTCACATACAAAGATCTTGAGATAATAAAAAAATGCCTCTGAGCACTATGGGACTTAACTCCTGAGGTCATCAGTCCCCTAGAACTTAGAACTACAGGTGACATAATAGGCTAAGAGTAAGATGAAGCTACACGTGTGTTATGAGAACTGTTAGCCAAAGTTACTAGTGTTTTTCTATACTTTTTCTGTGAACAGTGTAGTTAGTTAGTGATGGAAAGTGTGTTTGCAACTATTAAGTAACAATGGAAAGGAATTTAGTGAACTCTGATAGTGAAAAACTTCCAAACGTTAAGGCATATATAGTCTCTTCATTCATCAAAAATAACCAAGATTTTTATGTTGTACAAATACATGTGTAAAAACTCCTGAAAATTGTTCTTGAATGTACCAAAGAATGAGAAGAGGCATACAATTTTGTTGCAATTCACTTGTGGAGAGCCATTTGAGATAGTAGGCACTATGTGTCTTTATTACTGTGAGGACCATCTTGATGGTCTTTACATTAAAACTACACTGCATGGCGACTGGGATGGAAGAAATGTGACACAGCAACAAGTTGCAGAATTGTCTTAAACCTGAGGGTATCTGGAACTGGATTATCTGCTGCTCAGTTCATGCTGAAAATGCTTTCCAGATCAACTTGTGAAACCCTGCACTATAAAAAACAGTGGAAATTTTTTCATCCAGACAATAATTCTGATGGGTAATTGCTATGGTTGTTGCAAGAATTACTACTGTTTGTACAACATAAAAATCTTGGTTATTTTTGAAGAATGAAGAGACTATATATGCCTTAACATTTGGAAGTTTTTCATTATCAGAGTTCACTAAATTCCTTTCCATTGTTAATTAAAAGTTGCATATGTACTTTCCATCACTAAGTAACTAAACTGCTCACAGAAAAAGTACAGAAAAACACTAGTAACTTTGGCTAACAGTTCTCATAACACACGTGTAGCTTCATCTTACTCTTAGCCTATGATGTCACCTGAGATCAGCCAATAACAGAGCATTTTCAATCAAGTGTCCAAATCTTGAAATTTAATGATTTTTAACCTTTAATTACACAAAAATAACAGATATTTTGTGAGCACATTGAGCAAAAATGCTATCTGACTTTTATAGTCATTCACAATATCAACAATGCAGGCAATATTTTTAACATAGCAAAGTAGTCTATTCGGGTGTTTGGTTGTCATGATTGATGTTAACAGCAAATTCTGCCATTTCCTTTTGCACAGCAGTGGTTTCAACTCCAGACAAAGGTGAATGTGGATGTTTGCAGAACAATACCAAAATTAATCCTTACACTTTTCTCTGTTTCTTAATTGTACGAACTTACTGAACTGTCCAATACCTTCAAACTTATTCAGCCAGAAATTTTGTGAATATCCTTCCCCTCCTTCAACAGGTAATATAAACACGACTGTAGTATACCTAACTGAAATATGTTACCAATTCCCATTAGGATGCACGTCCTCTCAGTCTGGAATTTCCACTCCATCAAGTTGACTAACACACAGAACAGTTTGCCACAAACCTATCATGGAAGCTGGAACTAACAGACTGAATAGCTATGAGTCATTAGAGAAATAGTGCACCTTTTTGTTTTTACCTGCATCTACTTCATTAAATCAGTATCCTTTCATGTGACTCATCATGCACAGAAACTGGAAGAAGTCAGTGGAATGGGTTAGGTGAGCAATGTATATACATCAATAGAACCATGCTGTTTTTGACCAAACACTGGCAGACTTAGGTGGTCATGTGAATGGGAACATTATCATGGTGGAAAACCTAGTCCTTCATCTGGCTCAGGTCATGTATTTTGTATGCATATTGGAAATCTTATTAGAACTTCCAAGTAGAAAACACGATGATTGATTTGACATGATGGGAGGAGCTCAGCATACACCACTTTTCCACCCCCTCCCAACTTTCTCTCACCACAAAGACAAAATAACATTTTCTTGATGTGTAATTTCACTTTGATTAATTGAATTTTTATTTTATTTATTAATTAACTTGTCCTTTCATAAATAACATGAATTGTATTAACGCTGACAAGCCATTTTAAGGGAAGTGACAACAGTGCCTTTTGTTATCTTTATTGTTGTTTAGTTTTGAGGTCATAACCATAGAGCTATAACTCATCTCCAGAAATTATTGTGGGAAAAAATTCTAGATGTATCTGTAGTTCTCCTTTTAAACCAGAGTATGCTTCCAACCACCACTTCTTTTGCAGCTATTCTGCTTATCTCCAAGTCTTCTCTTAAAATTTGCTGAACCGAGCTTCAAGAATAACCAGTAAGCTCTGCCATTTGTTCAGTGGCTCTCGTTGGTCTTCAAGCACAATTTCATGAATTTCCTCAAGTTTTCATCTGTTTAGGCAGATGATGATCGATATCTAAAGTAATGTTCATAAAGAACTGGTATGTCATCATTTTTGAAATGTGAAAACTACTCATTCGTTTTAGCTCTTCCCACATCATCAGCTTTGGAAGCTGTTTCTTATCTCACAAAATTTTCTGATCCATTTTGACCCTAACAGGAAGCAAAATTTTTCAGCTGTGCATGTTTACTTACACCCACCACTGGGAAACCAGAAGCAAACAAAACAGGAGCAGTGAAAAATCAGTGTAAACTTACTAAATCTTCCTGATTTATACCAGAGTCAGTACTTAACATGCAAGGATCCTGTAATGTAACTCTAATGAGAAAATATCTTGCTATCCAATCTTCACCTAGGACAATGCTAGTCTTAGAAATTTTGCAGAATCTATCATAAGTATTGTCAGTTATATTATGAGGGAATGTTTACTGGAAGCACATTAGGGAGAATGAAATGACTTTTGGAAGCTACACCAGCAGCTCTGAACTTGGGTTTTCAGCTAAACATCAGTTTATTAATACATTAGGAGTTCATTTTCTCTTTCTTGTTTGTATACTTATTTTTTCATTTCATGTCTAAATATTAATTTTATACAAATATTTATATGTCACTTTGTCACGTAAGCTTTATGAGATATAAATAAACTTTGACTCAGATTTTACTGTCCCAGAATCTACAGGGGCTAGTGTTATCTTCCTACGTGTGTAATTGGAGTACTATTCTCAAAACTGTCACTTTCACAATTCACATGTGTAACGACAGTGATACGTGGCTTTGTGAACATGTGAACTAACTTCAAGATCTTTTATTTCCTGATTTGGGTATGAATGTAGGGTAAATTATTGTATTACTCCATCACCAGCATTAGGAAATATAACTCTTACCTTCCATGAAAGATGGTAACAATATTTCCACTGATAGCAATACAGTTATTGCACAGATGCATTGTACAATGACATAACTCATTGGCAGATTAATTTGTTTCATGAAAGTGCTTTTGTCTACCCCTTTCAGTCCTAATTGGGTAATAAATGTATAACTTAAATTGTCCACATTATTCCTTGCATTTTGTAGAGACATTGTTGTTTGTCTTATTATGCCCAGAATTTATACCTTCAACCTTAGTGTAAGAGAAATTTGACAGGCATATGATGTGCAATAAATAATAAAAACTAAGAAGAATACATCTTTATTACATATATTTTAATTTCAATTAATACATAGGTCGGAACTGAAAATAATAGAAAGTGAACTCCTTTCACACATTGTTGTATTATACATGATACAACATTTGGTGAGGCTTTTCTTCTGGGAGTAAACTTAACATCTGTCCTTAACGTTTTCTTCAACTTGTTTGCTTCTGTTTCCAGTCAAAGGCATTGCATACTAGTTCCAGTAGTTAGAGATGAACAATCAACTGTTTTGTTGACACTTAAGTAACCTGAAAAGTTTTACTGCCTAGTAGAGATTGCGATTAGAAATTAAATTTTTAATATATTTCTATTTCAGCAACCATGGTTGATTGATGTGAACTCAAACCCAGAAGAAGTTAAGCTGACACTGAATATGCTCAGTGAGCAACTGGCAGAATTCCAGAAAAAGGCTGCTGAGTACAGAGGATACCAGAGACAATTCAAAGTAAGCAAGCAGTCAAGTAGATGAATATAGTTTAGGAATCAAATTTTAGTGCTTCCATCACTATTTACAAACTTTTATGACCACAGTGTGTTTCAGCAGCAGGTTGCTATCATCATGTGCATCATGGTTGCATACACATTCCCTGGATGTGCCACTGAAGTTATGTCCTGAAATTTAACCCTGTATAGAAAGATTCGTTTATGGCACATCCTGCAAATAATCCTCATCACACTTTGAATTAACACAGCTATAACTGTGCTGCACTTAGGCAGTACAACAACATACAGAAAGTACTGGTTGAGTATTATGAATTATTTAGGAATAAAGGAGATGATTTACTAAAAGGCAGAAGTGCTGTGTCATTGATAGCTACACAAAGAAAAGGTACATAACTGGGCTAGCTTTCAGCACACACCATTAGGTGAGGGGCAGTGAGTCACTCTAGGTTTAGACCAGGAAAGTTACAGAAGTGAAGGATGCATTGCAAAGATAGCTCCCATCTGCACAGCTCAGAAAAGCTGATGGTGGTGGGAAGGATCCAGATGGCACAGGTTGTGAAGCAGCCATTGAAATCTTGCATGATTGTGTTCTATTGCATGTTGTGCCACTGCAGCAGAACACAATAGGCAAGATGTCAATGGCTGCTCCACCACCCATGCTATATCTTGATCCTCTTCGGCTTAAACCTAAGATAACTCCCCCCACCCCACTCTGAATAGTGTGTGTGCATGCGAGTGTGTGTATGTGTGTGTGTATGTGTGTGTGTGTGTGTGTGTGTGTGTGTGTGTGTGTGTGTGTGTGTGTGTGTGTCTGTGTGTATGAGTGTATGAGGGCTTGCGCATGTGTGTGCTTGTGTGCACACTTGCACATGAATGTGTACACATACCATATCCTACCACAGTACCCCCACCCAATTTATGTCCCCACATCAACTAGTTGTGTGCTGTTATCTCACGCCCTAGTCTACGAAATCACATGCCCAGCCATCTGCCGCTTGTGCTACAATTAACACACAGCAGTATGTGGTCATTTCACAAAAACTGAAGCATGCCATCACGTCCAGATGTCCAGAAATGTTGACAGATGGCATCATTAGGTTGCAACATAATGCCTGCCCACATGGTGCCAAAGTTATTTTGACTGCACTGCAGAAGTTTAGATTGGAAGCCCTTATGCATCCTCCATATAGTCTTGATCTCTACCCGTGCAATTTCCATACATTTGGAGTCATGAAGAAAACATTCATGACCGTTGATTTGCTTTGGATGAAATGGTGCACATTTGAGTAAAATCATGGTTATGTAGGTAACCACAAGCATTTCCCCATGAAGGCATTGACTGACTTGTCTCACAGTGGGAGAAATGTATTAACAGTTACAGTGATTACTTTTGAAATAAAGACTTTCCTTATGTTTTTCCATCTGTTGTGTTTTCCTTTGACTGCCCCTCATATATAAAAGCATTCAGAAGTCATTCTCATCTGTAGTGTTTTGCATGATTTATTTATTTATTTATTTACATGTCAAGTTCCATAGGACCAAATTGAGGAGCAAATCTCCAAGGTCATGGAACGTGTCAGTGCATGAGATTACAACATAAAAGTAATAACAGATAAAAATAAAATGGTTATGAACCTGAGAAAAATCTATCCATAACTTGTAAGTAATCGTAATCAACAATACAACAAGAATCAGCTTAATTTTTCAAGTAACTCCTTGACAGAATAGAAGGAGTGAGCCATGGACAAACTCTTTAGTTTCAATTTGAAAGCATGGGGACTACTGTAAAGATGTTTGAATTTGAGTGGTAGCTTATTGAAAATGGATGAAGCAGCATACTGCACACCTTTCTACACAAGAGTTAAGGAAGACCGATCCAAATGCAAGTTTTATTTCTGCCGAGTATTAAATGAGTAAAAGCTGCTTATTCTTGGGAATAAGATAATATTGTTAACAAGAATTACCCAGACTCGTGAACAAGGTTCGACAAGAAGTTTGTGAATCTGGACTGCTTATTGTCTGAACCACCTGTTTCTGAGCCTAAAATATCCTTTGAGAATGGGAAGAGTTACTCCAAAATATAATATCATACAACATAAGTGAATGAAAATAAGCACAGGAGACTAATTTTTGTGTCAAATCATCACTCACTTCAGATACTGTTTGAATAGTAAAATCAAGTGTTTGAACAAGGTCCTGAATGTGAGCTTTCCATGACAGCTTACTATCTACCTGAACACAGAGAAATTTGAACTGTTCAGTTTCACTAATCATATGCCCATTATGTGAAATTAAAATGTCACGTTTTATTGAATTTATTGAATTATGTGTTAGAAACTGTAAAAACTGAGGCTTACTGTGTTTTAGTGTTAGTTTATTTTCTACAAGCCTTGAACTTGGCTCATGAATTGCACTATTTGAAACCGAGCCAATGTTGCCCACAACATCCTTTACTACCACACTAGTGTCATCAGCAAACAGAAATATTTTAGTTACCCGCAATACTAGAGGGCATATCATTTATATAAATAAGGAACAGGAGTGGCTCCAACATTGATACCTTGGGCACCCCCACTTGACTGTACTCCAAGGAGACCCCACATTGCAGCCATTCTCAACATTGTGAATAATGTCCTTTTGCTGTTTGTTGCTAAAGTAAGAGGTGAGCCAGTTGTGATCTACTCCCCATATTCTGTAATGGTCCAACTTGTGGAGCAATATTTTGTGATCAACACAATAAAAAATAGGCCTAGCCATCAAAACATTTTGTTTAACCCATCCAGTACCTCACAGAGAAAAGAGATTATAGCATTTTCAGTTGTTGAACGACTTCTATAGTTGAACTGTTCACTTGATAGCAAATCATGTGATATAAAATGATCAATTATCCTTACATACACAGCTTTTCAAATAATTTAAGCAAACACCATTCTTGAAGGAAAAATTAAAAATATGGCTAAATATAGGGCTAACATTTGCAGGACAGTACTTTAATATTCTTCTAGGCACTCCATCATATCCATGAGGGTATTAGTCTTAAGTGATTTATTGACTCAATATCCCCCTTGTCTGTATCACAGGGGAGTATTTCAGACATCAATCTCATAAAGGCATTTGCCAAGAAAGTATATGAGTCCCTGTAGAAACTAAATGTTTATTTAATTCACCAGCAATGCTCAGAAAATGATTGTTAAATACTGTACATATATCTGATTTATCAATAACAGAAATTTTTTACTATGAACTGACTTTATATTGCCGACCTTTTGCTGCTGACCAGGCACTTCCTTCCCAACTGACCATATGGTTTTAATTCTGTCCTAATAATTAGTTATTCTGTTTGCATACCACATGCTCTTTGCCTTCCTAATAACATTTTTAAGCACATTACAATACTGTTTGTAATTGGCTACTATCACTTGATTCTGACTACTTCTAACATTTTCATGTAATTTCTGCTTTGTTGTACATGAGATCCTTATCCCACTAGTCAGCCACCTGGCCTGCCTATTACTGCTAGTACCCCGTTAAGAATGTTCTAATGGAAAGCAACTCACAAAGAGCATGAGAGATGTGTTAAGGAAAGCATTACATTTATCATCTATGTTATCAGCATTATAAACGTCCTGCCACTCTTGTTCCTTGACAAGGTTTAAAAACCTCTCTATTGCTGTTGGATTAACTTTCCTGCATAGTTTGTAATTATATGTAACATTTGAGTACAAAAGCCTTTTAGTGTTAAAATTTGTGCATAATGGTCTGAAAGACCATTCACCCTTTTACTAACAGAATGCCCATCTAGTAATGAAGAATGAATAAAAATATTGTCTATGGCTGTGCTACTGTTCCCCTGCACCCTAGTTGGAAGAAACACAGTTTGAATCAGATAATATGAATTTAGGAGATTTACCAACATACTTTTTCTTGCACCGTCATATACAAAATCTATATTGAAATCACCACATAATAACTAATTTCTGGTACTTCTTACAAAGTGAATCAAGAACCCTTTCTAGCTTGAGCAGAAATACTCTGAGGTCAGAGTTAGGGGACCTATAAACAACAACAATTAGAAGTTTAGTATTACTACATTCAACTTCCCCTGCACAGCATTCAAATATCTGTTCAGTGCAGTGCTGCGATATGTCTATGGACTCAAATGGAATACTGCTTTTATGTACATAGCCACTGCCCCACCCTGCAACAAACGCCTTAAGAAACAGACAGCTAATCGAATTCTTGTAAAGGAAGACTCTGAATTGTCAAATTATTTAAGTGGTGCTCTGATATACCAATAATTTCAGAGTCAACATCTGTAAGCAGTTAACTAACTTTATCTCTAATACCTCTTATATTTTGATGAAATATGCTAATTCCTTCTCTACTTGGAAACATGACTTCCTCTGTATGTAAGCCCTTAGCTAGAGGGACTTCCTTTAAGCAGGTATACCTATCAGCTGACTTTAGCCTAAAAAAGGTGTAGTTCTAACACCAAGTACTACACGAATTTTCCCATGAGTGATTGCACCACCACCCACTACACTGTCACCTATAAGATTTGCCAGTCTCCCCTTCCCATACCTATTGAGCTGCGGGCCATGCCTAGCAAAACCCAATCTGCTGATAGACCCAACTGACAGGACTGAAATGTGACCCAAGCCCTCTGCCATCAGTGCCCTATCTAGCCCTATGTTAACACGCAAACAGCAGCGTCAAGATGAGGCCGATCATGACGCTGAAACAGTTGCACAAAATGCACATTAGTGCCACCAGTACCATCTTTACCAGGTCACCGCCTACATCATATTCCCCATCCCTATCAAGACTGTTCCCTTCTCAACCCATCCTCCTTCATAAAAATTTTAAATAACTCCCCTAAGCTGTCAGTCACCTGAGCCAACCCTGTACTAGGCTTCACAATGCTGGTGACCTGGTACTCACTCCCCAACACTTCCTGCAACTGCTGGCCCACACCTCTACTGTGTAAACTACCTAGCAGCAGAACATTCTTCTTTCTGTTAGACTTCGTAACTGACCTATGCCTCCTAACTCCTGAGGGCTGCTGCATGTTCCCTACATCTACAGCTAAAAGAGGCTCCTCTTCACTCAACTCTGTCAGTTTGTCAAATCTGTTGCAAACGATAACTGTCTGAATACCTCCTTCTTGCCAACTGCCAGTTCCCATTCCCCACCACCCCACACCCTCCTCAACCTATCTAGTTCGTCCTTTGCACGTTGTAACTGCACCTGAAGGGCACAGATCTTACGCTCTTGCTCCTCTATCTGCTTATTTCTACTACAGATTCTGCATTCCCAGGAGAGTATCTCACTAGAAAACCCACTGGCTTCCCCACTGCATTCCTCCAATTAAATACTTTGAACAAATCCCACACCATAACCCACTACTCACAAACCTACGACAGAGCTCACACTTCTCATTCATGGTGAAATTTTACAGTTACTGAAAAACTATATGTCTGCTCTACCTAAGTTCAGTTACACCAGTAGAATTATTTATAGAAATAACAATATCGGTCTCTAAATTCTCTGTCTGTTATGAAAGCAACTACTTGTATTAATATTACTACACCACAGCTAATACCAGTATCAACAAAACTTCATAAAATTATTAGCTAAAACCAAAAATTCAAGTGGCCACTGGAACACTCAATGAAGTTAATACATTGAATGAAAATTTTACTGAAATATTTCACTAGAAACAATAACTCACTAGAAACTAACTCTTATAGGGTAAAGAGACCTTGCCCATTTTTTCTGTTGAATAGTGTAGCCGTTATCCCCTCTCAGATGGTTTGATTTGATTAGATTAAATTTTTTATTGGCCTAGTTTTATCATACAGCACAAATTGTACAATTGATGTTGGACAGGTCAAAGATAAGTTACAATAATACGTAGTATTAGCAAAATAGTAGGCAAATTAAAAATAGGTACCTATTACAGTTAATTTTGTTACATATTCAGAAATTCTCTGACAGAATAGAAACAGTGCTTTATTATAAATGTGTTTAGTTTAGCTTTAAATATTAGATGAGTAGCATTTTTTATTTCCTTTGGTATCTTATTGTGTAGTATTACACCAATGTTAATTATGCTCTGCTGACGGGTGGTTGTTCTGTGATATTTTTGATGTATATTTGATTTCCCTCTGGTTCTGTAGTTGTGTACATTTTTGTTCTGTAGCAGTTTGCCTGTTTTCAGGAGGTAGTCCCTAGTGACCAAGATAGTTTCAGAAATGAATAAACTTGGAACATTTAGAACACCAAGTTCATTAAAATGGGATTGACAGGACTCCATCTTTCTAAGGTCACAAATTATTCTTAGAGCTCTTGTTTTGAAATGAATAAACTTGGAACATTTAGATCACCAAGTTCATTAAAATGGTATTTACAGGACTCCATCTTTTTAAGGCCACAAATTATTCTTAGAGCTCTTTTTTGCATTCTAAAAGCCTTTGCATTATGAGTTGAATATCCCCAGAAAACGATCCCATATCGGAGTAGTGAGTGGAACTGTGCATAGTATGCCTGCAGTACTGTTGTTTTGCTTGTTGTAGCCTTTAAAATTCTTAGGCCATAGCACACACATGATAGTTTTATCTAGACAAGTTATTTATATGTGTATAAATTAGGAATAATCCGCCTCAATTGCGAAAATTCCCGGTGTTTACCCAGGTTTCAACGTGGATAACCACGCCTTCTTCAGAAAAAAAAAAAAAAAAAAAAAAACAGCTTGCCTAAATGGGCATAGTCAATTTCTAAAATGAACACCCACAACGGCAGGTCCCCATAAAATTTATTAAAATTACACGGTACATCCGTACCAAGCCAATAACACTACCGAAGCCAAGCCAGAGACATGCAGCAATTACACTGCACTGTGCACATGCCAGGCTACAACAGCAAACTTTCGGCTGTGTGCAGAAGAGGACAAGAGCAATATAAGTGTTCCTCTGTGTACCTGTGAAACTACAGTGAATCTACGAGAGGTACCAGGGTTGCACGCTACCAATATGTGCAGCTGACATTGGCACCAAAAATCATGGCATTACATTCTGCCCACACGCCACTTGATGTGCATCTGCATCTCACATGCCCAGCCTGATAATCCATCCACTGGAATAATTCAGGCACTGCACAGCACTAGCTAGGCACTTGCTCTCACTCCAGACTCAACATCTGCTGCTCCCTGCAGCCCTTCTATCAGTAGCAAACTTCTCCTGGATGTAGAAATAGCAAGCCACAAGATACCAACCAAAACATCAACCTACATGCACCTGACGGTGCCAGACATAGACCAGACATCAACCAACACCAATCGAGGGCATCAATAGGACTATCGTGAGGACTCTACCATTTTACCAGAAGTGGCTTTACTTTTCTAGTTTCATGTCATAGCTGCACACTGTTTTTTGTATGCTAACAATGGAGTGTTCTTTCCTTGTAACCTGTGGACCAACTTATTTATGTGCTGTCCTTGCCACTTCACAATCTCTCTTTAAAAACTGGTGTATTTCCAGGTATTTTTAAAATAGCAAAAGTTTCACCACTGCTATGAAAAGGTTCTTCTGAAAAAATATCAAACTACTGACCCGTGTCACAGTTAAGTGCCTTCTCAAAAATTCTACAAAAACTCTTCTTTGACAGGCTTTTAAGTTTCATAAATAAATATGCACCTCTTACAGTACAGCAACATGGATTTAGATAGTCTAAATCTACACAGACAGCAATTTTCGAATTCTTAGACTGCATTTTAAAATCCCTTGATCAACATAAATTAACTGCAGGTATTTTTCTAAATCTAACAAAAGCTTTTGACATCCTGGACCATAACATTCTGCCTGAAAAATTAGAAAGACGAAGAGTAAGAGGTGTATCACATAGCTGGTAGTGTTCATACCTAAAAAACTGTAGGCAGAAAGTATCATTTCAGTATGAAGTCAAGAAAATGAATAATTCTAGAGAATTACCAGTAAAATATGGTGTACCACAGGGCTCAATCTTAGGTCACTACTCTTCTTATTTATGTGGACAACTTAGTTGAATATATGAGTCTCACAAAAACTATCCTGATTGCTGATGACACCAGCGTATTGCTCACTGGATCCAGTCTAGAAACTTTGCAGTCCACAGCAGAAAGTTCTATGAAAAGACTTTCTGAGTGGTTCACAAAAAAACAAACTCGTTATAAATACTGAAAAAACTATGTGCGTCGATTTTCATTTAATTCCTCCAACTAATCAAATGTCTCTTTAAGCACAATTACAAAATGATCCCCTAGAAAATTTAAGTGTCACAAAGTTTTTGGGTCTGTGGGTCCAGCAAGACTTAAAGTGGGACACACATATAAATAGAACTTTCAGCATTGCAGCGCGTCAGCAATCGTAATTATCTAAATAAATTATGAATAATCCGCCTCGATTGCGAAAATTCCCGGTGTTTACCCAGGTTTCAACGTGGATAACCACACCTTCTTCAGAACAAAATAAAAAAAAAAAAAAAAAAAAAAAAAAAAAAACAGCTTGCCTAAATGGGCATAGTAAATTTCTAAAATGAACACCCACAACGGCAGGTCCCCATAAAATTTATTAAAATTACACAGTACATCCGTACCAAGCCAATAACACTACTTAACTGTGTGTGCTGCCTCGCCCCAGCCAACGTGCGATGGGTCACAGGCTCTCCACTGCACTAAGGCCTCGCCGGCTGTTCCCCTGAGTCTGGAGTGAGAGCAAGTGCCTAGCTAGTGCTGTGCAGTGCCTGAATTATTCCAGTGGATGGATTATCAGGCTGGGCATGTGAGATGCACATGCACATCAAGTGGCGTGTGGGCAGAATGTAATGCCATGATTTTTGGTGCCAATGTCAGCTGCACATATTGGTAGCGTGCAACCCTGGTACCTCTTGAAGATTCACTGTAGTTTCACAGGTACACAGAGGAACACTTATATTGCTCTTGTCCTCTTGTGCACACAGCCAAAAGTTTGCTGTTGTAGCCTGGCATGTGCACAGTACAGTGTAATTGCTGCATGTCTCTGGCTTGGCTTCGGTAGAGGACACTTATGGGTATGGCAGTCTGTCAGCTGTGGATGTTTTCTATGATGTTATGTGGCCAGGCTAGTGGCTAGTACTACACAAACAAAAATAAAGAACGCGGAACTACAGTTGCAGGCCAAAAGATGTTGTTTAAATATTGATATCATAAAAAAGGAGTAACCTAGGTAGATGTGAGGTAACAAGAATAATATAATTACTTACCTTACTTACCTTACATCAGATAACTGATTTTTTTAAAAAAATAATGGAACAAGCTTTCAGTCTTTGACAATAATGATAATGTATATTTGAACTAGTCTGTCTACTTCCCAACAGCGCTGTCAGAACAAAAAATGTGCAATGGCCATTGGTCACACCATGGCCACTTGACCCTCCTTTCCCTACTGCCTATACATTAAACATCTGTTTGTGTTTATAGTCCTAATAATTTACTTATTTGTTTTTTAGCTGGAAATCACAAAATTTGAACTTTTAGATGAAGTCCTTAATGATGTCAAATTACGTCAACTTCTGTGGGAGAGTGTTGAGAAATGGGACAAGTTAATACAAGAGTGGTATGAAGCTGATTTCAGCACATTGGATCCAGAGGAAATGAATGTGACAACAATGCGCTTTATTAAGAACATTCTGCAACTGGAAAAAGGATTACCAGAAAATTTGATCCTTCCTCAGCTGAAATATAATGTTGAACTAATGAAAGATAAGGTATATTAATAACTGAATTAAAACAAAATTTGACTCTGTGTTCAAAAGAATATATGTTTGCTATTGATATGATTCCAGCTAACTGTCTTAATTACTTATATTCAACTATTCTGTTTATCACTCTGTATTAATAATTACGTTTTTCATATTCTATTCAATATGCTTTAATTTGTCTGTTATGAAAATCAGGCAGTTTGCTGAATCCATTCTCACTTTAAATAATGATAATAATAATCATTAGTGGTTTGCAAGAAAAGATCCACTTAGAGGCAGTCAATATAAAATGCGACTGCCAGTTTTCCTGTATAGGTTTATGTTATTCAGAAACGTAACTAGCAGTGTTAAAATTAGATTGTGAAGTTGCATTGTACAATTTGTTGTAAAAAATAATTATATAAAGTTTTAGTTGTAAATTGTGGTTTATTGATCTCATGATATAAACTTGGTAAGTCATTTAACTCAGGCACAGTGACATGTAAAAAGTTTGTGTTTCTGTTGATCAATAATGCAGTATGGCCAATGAACTGCAAATAAACCAATATTACTTAGTTTCATGTGCCATGGACCGTTTGCATGATAAATTTATTTATTTATTATCTTGTTTTTTACACATGCTCACAAATGTCAATAAATAATTCATAACTGTCACATTTTACACATTACAATGACTGATACCCTTCTATAATGTAGGTAAAAATAGATTGCTACTTGCCCTAAAATTGAAACATTAAGTTGCAGACAGGCACAATCAAAAGACACACAAGCTTTTGGTCACAGCCTTCATCAGAAAAAGAAAGAGAAACACACACCATTTATTTACACAAGAAAGCACACCTCACACTTGGTTCGAGCTGCCAGAGTTGGCAGTCATGTGTGCATGAGGTGTGCTTGCGAGCGCGCGCGCGCACGCGCGCGCTGATGTGTGTGTGTGTGTGTGTGTGTGTGTGTGTGTGTGTGTGTGTGTGTGTGTGTGTGCGCGCGCGCGCGCGCGTGTGCGTGCGTATGTGTGTGTTTTGTGTGTGTGTGTGTATTTCTCATTCTTTTTCTGATGAAGACTGTGGTTGAAAGTTAATGAGTAAGTAGCTTTTAATTATGCCTTTATGCATATTAACATGTCATCTATATGGTAGGTAGCTGTCATCTTTCCCTATATTGTTGATATTCCAACGTGGAATTTACATTGTTCGATATTCTTCTATGGAGTGGAAGGAACTGGCAAAGAGTAACTTGTTCCTTCTTTTCAAATTTTATCTTGCCTTCTGCCAGACAATTTATGTCACAGGGTAAGTGTTCATCGCCTGTGAAGTGCGTGAATTGCTCTGGGAGTCACCCTGTCTGGAGCCGGGTCTGCCCCATCTATCTCGAGGAACGGAAGATACAGGAGATCAAAACATCTAAGTGCATCCCCTATGGTGAGGCCAAGAAGCTCTTTAAGGCCATGCAGCCTCCTGTGTTTACAACATCTTTTGCTTCTGCTCTGCAGAAACCGGTACAGTTGGCCACTGTTGCTACACAAACGGAGGTTGCTAGTGTCAGCACTAATACCTGTGTTTGCCAGTGCACTTATGCTGCTGCGGTTGTTTTGCAACCTGCAGCTCTCCCCAAAACATTGAACAAGGCCGTGGTTGCTGACATTGGGGTACTTCCTGCCCCTCCCCATATGACGCCTTCTGCCCAGGCGAGTAAAGCCCCAACTGTTGACAAGGTTCTGCATTCTAAGCCCCCCCAAGACAAAGATGCTGAAGGTGAAGGTTTTGCCACCTGAGGAGACTAGTCGGGGTCAGTCCGATGACGATAACATCGTACTGTCTGACATCTCCCTTGGGTCGCCATCGAAGCTGATGGACATTGATGTTGACCGGGGGCGATATTCTTGCCCCAGGAACAAATCTCCAGCCAGTACGGGCTCTCCTTCTAAGCATAGAGGCAGGGTGAAAATTCAGCCACCCTGATCACTGGCTCCCATATTACAGTGGAACCTGAATGGGTTCAGGATGCATGTGGCCAAATTACAACTCCTTGTACGAGAGCGCCCCTTGTAGTTATGTCTCCAGAGACACATTTTCAGGCCTTCTTTGGGGGGCGGAGGCTCACAATCTGTTCCGTTTACTTACCGCCTCAGGATGCAATAGACTCTGTGGATCTCACAGACCTTATTAGCCAACTCCCCCACCCATTTATCCTTCTGGGGCACTTCAATGCTCATAATGTCTTATGGGGCTCTACGACTACTTGCCCCAGGGGTCGTGTTATGTAAAGCCTCGTGGTGTCCGAAGAACTGTGCATCCTCAACTTTGGTGCTCCCACTCATTTCTGTACTGCTTCTAGGTCGTCGTCAGCTATTAACCTTTCCTTTTGCTCTCCAGCATTCGCAGATTCTGCTCTGTGGGAGGTAGCCACTGACCTCCATTCCAGTGACCACTTCCCCCTTTGGATTCGCCTCCTGGATGAGGCTGTGGCATTACCAGTGCCACCCAGGTGGCACCTCTGCAGAGCTGACTGGACACTTTTCAGCCATTTAGCTGTTTTGGAACACCATGCCAGTGTCCACGAATGGGTCGACCATGTTACAGCCATGATCTCCCATGCTGCTGAACTGTCAATCCCACGGTCCTCAAGTCATCCCAAGAGGCGTCCTGTCCCTTGGTGGACCACTGAGTGCCGCTTAGCCATCCGAGCCCGCCATGCAGCTCTGCACCGGTTTAAGTGCCGTCCCTCAGCTGGCAATCTTGCGGTCTTTCGGGTGGCAAGGGCCCAGGTGCAGCGAGTGATTAAAGAGAGCAAATGACGGTCATGGCAATCGTTCTTGAACTCCATCTCCTGCTCCACTAGTTCTACGAAAGTATGGGAAGCCATCAGGAGGATTTCCGGAAACTCAGCCAACTACCTGTCACGGCATTGCTCCATCAGGGATGTCTCCTCATGGTGGCGAGAGACATTGCCCAGACACTGGCCATGCATTTTGCGGAATCTACCGCCACTATTAACTGTGATCCAGATTTCTGCCGCTACCGCACTGCCATTGAGAGGGATCACTTGGGCTTCCGGTCTCCAAATTCTGAACCCTACAACTGCCTCTTGTAATGTACCCTCTTTCGTCCGGGGTGAAAATCAAATATCAAGCGACAAACTTTCATTTCATTTAAATGCTATTTCAAACCCTGAGATTATGATGATCAATTGACGACACCCCGCCAGCTTGGGTGGTCTTTATCTACAACAGACGATGTTAAGATTAATATTTAGACAAAAGAATGATGCATCACAGAATACTAAAACTAATTAAAATACCTTACCTTTAGATGCTGAATTTGGTCTCATTGTCGTGATTCTCGCCATGGTGCGTTTCATCCATCTAACATTGTTAATATTATGTCCGGGTCTTTGTGTGCTAATGAAAACTGGTACTTGCTTTTTGTTTTACTATTGATTCTTCATTTTTATTAATTTAACTTTTTCACAATAATTTCCATCTTCATATCACATACTATTTATAGATACTCTCTATATAAGACGACAGACTTCCTTCCGTACTCCCATCAACAGTCCACCTCACAAAAACCACGCTCTCCCCACAACCGTCCAACTAACTCACTCCAACAGTCACCTTAACAATGTCCGACTCTCTACCTTTCACACACGAATGTCTTTGGCTCACACTGGTGGCAACATATTCTCCAGAAATAAACAAATAAAGTTCACATTATAGAATAATATAATAAAAAAGATTTGGGCAAAATTTAAATACTACATACAATAATATTAAATAAAAAAAATCATAGAAATGAAATTGGAGCACTGACTATGCAAGGGCAGATGCGACTATAAGGGTGGTATCGCACTCTTCAGTAGGCCGTTACATTACACCCTTCACAATGTGGGAACTGGATTCGGCACTGTCTGTGGCTCATGATACTGCACCAGGTGATGATCAAATCCTGCACAGCATGCTGCAGCACTTGTTGCTGCCATCCAAGGAAGTTATCCTGAATTGTGTTAATATGATATGGTCCTCTGGCACGTTCCCTGACTCGTGGAGAGAGGTGATTTTGATTCCCCTCCTCAAACCGGGGAAGGACCGAATGCATTCCAGTAATTATCGGAGTATTGCTTTGATGAACTGTGTCAGGAAGACACTGGAACGCATGGTCAACCGTCACCTGGTTTGGCTGCTCGAGACCAGGCAGCTCCTTAGCCACTCTCAGTGTGGCTTTCGGAGATGATGTCCAAGTATAGACAACTTAACCCTGCTTGTGGTGGCCATCCCGCAGGCCTTCCTACGTAACCAGCATTGTCTAGGTGTATTCTTTGACATTAATAAGGCGTAGACACTACTTGGCACCGCCTTATCCTCAGTCAACTGCATCATTGGGGCTTTCGTGGCCAACTCCCCATCTTCATTCGGTCCTTTCTTTCTCGCCACCTCTTTCGGTATCGGGTTGGTAATGTGCTATCTGATTTGTACGTGCAGGAGAATGGTGTTCCTCAGGGAAGCGTTTTAAGTGTCACCCTCTTTGCCATCGCCATTAACAGTATCACGTCCACCATCCGGAGTCCGGCCCAGTGCCCCTTGTTTGTGGACGATTTTGCTGTTTTCTGTTCTTCCTCCAGTCTTGTCACTGCTAGTCAGCAGCTGCAGCTTACGATAAAGCAATTAGAGGCATGGACTGCGAATCTGTTGCAGTTTTATAGGGCTTTCATCCGGTCGCATCTTGACTATGGCTGCACTGTGTATGGGTCAGCGAGGCCTTCGTATCTGAAGATTTTGACGCAGTACACCATGAGGGTATCAGCCTGGCCACTGGTACCTTCTGTACCAGAACCATCTCCAGTCTGTGTGCTGAGGCAGGGAAACCGCCACTCACCATCCGGCGGAAACTCCTCATGTTGCGACGGGTGTGTCAATTCCTTGCCTGTCCTACCTCCCCTGCATACCCTACTGTTGCCCGACTGCCTATGGAATGTCTTTTTTCCAGTCATCCCAGGGCAACAAGACCATTTGGGATTCGTGCCAAGCATTTGCTTGAGTCCCTTGGTGTGGAGCGTGTGGCACCCCAACTCCAGGGTTTTACCCGCCTGCCTCCCTGGTTGCTCCAGAGGCTCAGCGTCATTTTAGACTTGTCAGAGCACCGGAGGATCTGCACTCCTGCATTTGTTTTTACCTCCTTATTTTACGATATTTTAAACCAGCCTCCCGACCATGTACCACTATTTACTGATGGCTCTAAACAGGGGGACTCTGTTGGTTGTGCTGTTGTTTTCCCTGATTGAGTCGTCAAGTTACGGCTTCTTGCGGCGTTTACCATATTTGATGAAGACTTGTTTGCGATCTTGCGGGCATTGGAGCAGATGAGATATGTTCCCAGTCTTAAGTTTCTCATCTGTTCTGACTCCCTGAGTGCCCTTCAGACCATGCAACACTTGTACCCAGCGGATACGGTCGTCCAGAACATCCATGATGCCCTACTCCACCTGCAACGGCAGGGGAAGGAGGTTCCCTTCTGCTGGGTGCTGGGGCATGTGGGTATTAGGGGAAATGAACTGGCGGATGTGGCTGCCAAAGATGCATGTTCCCTCCCTCACGTTGTTGAATGTGCCGTCCACCTCCATGCTGTTACCTCCCTTTTGCGTTTTCGTGTTATGCGTCACTGGGAAGACGAGTGGCTGGCAGTCAGTGAAAATAAGCGGTGTTTGGTCAAGGCCACCATGCGGCCATGGCGTACGTCCTACCAGTCATGCAGGTGGGATGAGGTTCTCCTCACTCGCCTCCGCATCGGGCACAGTCCCTTAACGCATGGTTTTTTACTCCGGCGGGAGGTCCCCCCCAATCTTCAGTGCGTGTGGCATCCAGATTAGTGTCCACCACATTTTACTTGACTGTCCTTTATTCTCTGACCAGAGGGCGGTGGTTTCCTCGCCACCGGATTTGCCCTCTATTTTACAAGATGAGGCAACGACTGTGGTTAAATTCTTATGGTTTTGTGTCCTGTCCAATTTGTTGCCTCAGATTTTAGGGAGAGGATTTTAATGCGCTGCTGGGTGACTGGCTCACCCAGGTTTTAAGTAAAAGGTCCGCTAGTCACGATTACCTATTTGTTTCACTTCGATTTCTGTTCTCTTTTCCTTGTATTTCCTTTCCTTTTAGTGTGTTTCTTTTCCTCTTGTTTTGCCTCTGTATGTGAGGATTTGGAAGTGCGTCAGGCCTGTGTCTTTTAGCCGTTCTCCTTTTTCGCTGTCCGTCTTCATCCCTTCACCGCATGTGTTCCTGTTTCTATGCATTTGGGCGCTGATGACCACGCTGTTTAGTTCCCAAAAACCTCAAACCACACACACACACACACACACACACACACACACACACACACAATTTTTGTTGTAGCATTGTGCACCCCTTTTTGTGCTAAAGAAGGCCTTAATGTGGTGTTCAGTATGCCATTTTTTTCCTTCAGGTATTGTGATTATGGTCATCTCTGTTATTTTTAAACTGCAGTGGATTATTTACAACAAATTCCAGAGGGCATAAATACTGTGAAGCGGTAGTCAGAATTTTCAACTCTTTAAACATGTGTCTACAATATGATCATCAGTGAGCACTACATATTTTTCTTACTGTACATTTTTAATTAATGAACACTTTGTTTTTTAAAGATGAGCTACCCAAGAACTTTATTCCACATGACATTATTGAATGAAAGTATGCAATCTGTATCAACTTACTGATTTGTCTCTCCCCAACATTTGCAATAATTCTAAGTGCAAACATGGCTGAAAAAAATTGTTCCAAAATATGCATTTTTCAGTTTAAATTCTCATTAATATTTACATTTAAGAGCTTTGAAGTTTCCATCCTATATATTATTTCCTCATCATATGTTACATGTAACATTGATATAGTACTTCTGTATGTGCAGAACTGCATATGTTGTGACTTTTTAAAATAGAGAGTGAGACCATTCAGAGAAAACCAGTCACTGTTCCTTTAAAAACATTCTTTATCCTTTCTTCTGTTGCTGCATTTATCTTGGATTGATTACAATAATAGCGTCATCAGCAAAAATAATTAACTCTGCTTGTGACCATAAAGATGGCCTGTTGAGTTACAGACAGGCACAAGGAAAAGACTGTAACACATAATAACTTCAGGCCAAAGCCTTCTATAGCAAAGAAAACATATGCGTGCACACACACACACACACACACACACACACACACACACACACATTCACACAATCAAGCATACCTCACACACACAATCACTACCACTGGCAGCTCAGACTGGAAGAAAGTCAGTCAGCTCCAGTTGGAGCTGCCACCGGTAGCAATGATGTGTGTGTGAGGTGTACTTGCTTGTGTGAAGTGTGTGTGTTTTCTTTATGGAAGTTGGCCAAAAGCTATTATAATGTGTAACAGTCTTTTTGTTGTATCTGTCTGCAACTCAGTGGGTCATCTTTACAGTTACCAGTAGTAGCGCTCTATCTTTTCCTAATGTTGCCGATATTCCAATGTGGAGTTTCAATTGTTTAATTCTACTTGTTGTATATTAGACAGAAGATTGTTTAGATATGTGAGGAGCAATAGCAGACCTAGGACTAATCCTGGGATAATCCCACACTTGATTGCTCCCCAGTCAGAATAATCTCCCCTGACTACATTGGTTGAATTACTTAGTGCAATTTTCTGCATTCTTTTGGTTACATGTGACATTATCCATTGGATGGCTATTCCATTCAGTCCCATAAAAATCTCAGCTTATTTAGGAGAATATTGTAATTCACACAACCAAGTGCAAAAATCAAACAATGGAAAATCCAGGATGGAATGTAACAATACCAGAGAAGGAAAGTTGCTATTCACCATATAGAGGAGATGCTGAGTCGCGATAGACACAATAAAAAGATTCACATACTTAAACCTTTTGGCCATTAAGGACTTTGTCAGCAATTGACACACATACACACACGCAAACTCACACACATAAACGCAACTTGCACACATGTCTGCAATCTCAGAGAACTGAGACCACAGTGCAAACAGCAGCATCAGTGCCTAATGGGAGTGGCGACTGGGTGGGGGTAAGGAGGAGGCTGGAGCAGGGAGTGGGAGGGATAGTATGGTGGGAGTGACGGACAGTCAAGTGTTGCAGTTTAGACGGAGGGCAGGAGAGAAGGTGTGGAGGGGGGAGTTGGTAAGTAGCAGAAAGGAGAGAAATAATAGAAATTAAAAGACTAGGTGTGGCAGTGAAATGACGGCTGTTTAGTGCTGGAATGGGAACAGGAAGGGGGCTGGATGGGTGAGGACAGTGACTAACGAAGATTGAGGCCAGGAGGGTTGTGGAAATGTAGGATGTATTGCAGGGAAACTTCCCACCTGTGAAATTCAGAAAAGCTGGTGTTGGTGGGAAGGATCCATACGGCACAGGCTGTGAAGCATTTATTAAGATGAGGGATATCATGTTTGGCAGCATGTTCAGCAACAGGGTGGTCCACTTGTTTCTTGACCACAGTTTGTTGGTGGCTGTTCATGCGGACAGACAGCTTATTGGTTGTCATGCCTATATAGAATGCAGCACAGAGACTGCAACTTGACTGGTTTCATAGGTGGCCCTGCCTTTGGTGGGATAGGTGATGTTAGTGACTAGACTGGAGTAGGTGGTGGTAGGAGTGCCAACCACGTGCCATAGATATGTCACAGAAAATACCATCTAGTGCTGTGTTGTTATTTAATGCTTGGAAAACGTTTGGAAAACTTGGTGAGAAATTTCTAAACAGCCTTCTCAGTAGAGCAGCTCTTATGTAGAATACATTACCTCAAAAGTTTGGAAAAAGATGTTTGTAGCAAAATAGGTTAGTAGTTATTGACAGCTTTCCTATCAATTTTCTTATAACAGGGTTTAATAATAGAATATTTTAATCTCCTGAGTTAGTGATGTATTACATATTTCAGACACATCATCCCTTATTAAGTGGAAACAGTAGTACTCTGTTGGAAACACCATCAAATACAAAGAACTTTTACTTTGGAGAGAATATACAGGGAAAGAAAGGAAAGGAAACCACATGACCAGGCCTTGAAGGCCACATGATGGCCGACTGATCACCATATGATCCTCAGTCATTCATCATTGGAAACAGTATGGAGGGACATGGGGGTCCTAACACCGTTGTCAGTGTTTCAACTTTGGAACAACCACGTGTCTCCTCAATTGATATCAGGAATCCCACTGTCCCTGGCCCAATCGTCCCACCAAGGAAATACCAGGAATCAAACCTGGGTTCCCTGCAAGAGGGTCTGTTGCACTGACCACTTGACTACAGACGTTGTCTGAGAGAATATATAATTTTTTAAGTTTCTAAACTAAAAATAGATGAAGCATTCATATAATTGAATTTTACGAGAGTTACCTTTCAACATAGTGCTGAACTATTTGTCCTTATATGTTCTACCATATTTAAGAAATTGTTATTAAACACGTTTGCAGCCTGTGACTTATCATTTATAGCCATTTCATTTAATTCAGTAGTGATGTTATAATATTCTGTGACTGTTTGTCCTGTCCCTCATTTCACTACATTCCATATAGTCATAAATCTGTTGTCAGAAGTACTTATTTCTGACTCTATGTACAGGCTCCTTGATTTTTTAATAATTTTTCTTAATAATTTTGAGTAGTTTTTTAAGTGTGCAACTAATGCTGGATCTCTACTTGGTGTTGCCAACAGATACATTTCCCTTCTCCTTATCAAGGTACCGTACTTTAATCTTCTAGTAATTAGTAAAAAATTCAAACATTACTCAAGGATAATTTCTGTTTTTGTTTTCATATGAGTTACATTATTCCACATCACAAATAAATTACCAGGATGTGGAAACAGTCAAGTTTTGAACACACACACACACACACACACACACACACACGAGAAAGTGAGTGAGGGGGAAATGGAATGATCGTGACTTCAAATACTAGGTAGCGGTGGAGTATCAACTGCACAAAATATATTGAATCACATTTTGTAGAAAATATGTGAATTAATGTAAGCAAAAACAGTAATATTTAGGAGGTAATTTTACAAGCACTGTAAACAAATTCAAAGCAACTACACTGCTGGAAATGAAATCATCCAATATCTATCAGCCATACACAAAGTACACAAAGAGTGACACTTAATCTTTAGCTTTAAGTACTGATACCCTAAATCCCTTCTTTAGTGGATAAAAACAAATTTATGAATTGATCCTGAAGACAACACAAGTGCTTGTTGATTCTAGTATGATCAATAATATTGCCCACCATAGATATTTTGGTGAGTTCTGAGTTGATCGTTGAATGACGGCCGAAGAGAATCCGCGCACCCGCGCGGCCCCGGAGGAGCACGCTAAGGCAGACGCGGCCTCGCAGCAAGGAAGATCTGTGGGAGGCCAAGGCACGGGACCGAGCTCGGATCCTGCACGCAGGTTGAAACACCGGGGCGCGAACGCCGCGCAGGCGCGCGCATCCTGCACCGCCGGCCAGCACGAAGCCAACCAACGGCGAGAGCAGACACCCCTACGGCACTCACCTCACCCAGGCCCGGCACGTTAGCGCTGACCCACTTCCCGACCAAGCCCGACACGCCCCGATCCTCAGAGCCAATCCTTATCCCGAAGTTACGGATCCAATTTGCCGACTTCCCTTACCTACATTATTCTATCGACTAGAGGCTCTTCACCTTGGAGACCTCCTGTGGATATGGGTACAAACCGGCGTGACACCTCCACGTGGCCCTCTCCCGGATTTTCAAGGTCCGAGGGGAAGATCGGGACACCGCCGCAACTGCGGTGCTTCTTAGCCGTGTTTCAAATTTATGTAGTACGATTTTTACATGATGATGTTCCTCATCCTTATCCCATATCATTCATATTTATTTGTAAATATATAGTGTATCCATACCAATTAGTAACATACAGACATATTTTTTTTAGATGGCAGTGGTCACATATTTACGTAATCCATCATTAAAACCACGTCACTGGCTCCAAATAGAAGGTGTACTGAAGTATAAATTTCCTACAGAAGAGCCTATTACATTGCGTTTGTTGGAATGTATAGGAGTTTTCACATTTCCAGATGAACTTCAAGAAATTTCAGGGCAGGCAAGCTCTGAATCTGGATTGGAATCGTTGCTACAGAAAGTAAGTATGCAAAAGGACAACTATTTATAGAGCATGAAACATACATTAATACTGTAGATTTCTCTTGTGGAATGATCTGAGCCCTATACTTTGCTGCATGTCGGCATAACAGATTTATTCTGTTGCACTTTTATCTTTTGCTTCTCAGTCTTTCTCAGTATTTTCTCTATGATGAATAGAAGTAATATGGAATTCTCAAATAGAAGTAAATTACAGTTCTCATTGTTAACATCTCCATAATTAGAATTTTTGTTTTCCTTGTCATTCTGTGTCCCAGTGTCTTTGGTGATTGAATGGAATTAAATAACATGATCACTAGCATGTATTTTGGTGTTTGTGGAGGCAGTGGTATACAGTTCCACAACATACTGGGGTACTGAGTAAACTGAGGTTGTTTTTATAACATCATTATAAAGTAGAATTGAGGAATGTTTGGTGAAGATTACCAAGGCATGCCTCTATGTCTTTTAAAAAGATAATTTAGCCTGCATTTCTTCAGCTGCTTTGTAAAATTATCCATTTGGCTTTGAGCAGATCTGCCAAAACATTATATGAATTAATATAATGGAATAAAATTTGTAAGTACAATCAAGCTGGAGAGACCTAGGATGCAAACCAATCAGACAGTTTAGATATTACTTAAAATGCAACATATACCCACATATCCTTAAAAATGAAGTACTTCACTACGCAAGTTATGAGGTATATTTGAAAAACAAGGGTCATTCCTGTATAAAAAAATATACAGGTTAGAAAAAGTTTCTGTCAGCAATTTTAGTTTCGTAGTATTATAATAAAGAAATGTATTAGAGTTAACTGTAATTATTCCTAATATTTTTTTAATGTTCTTTTCTTTGTGTAATCTCTTTGAAGTTTGTTTTTTAGTTACAAAATTAAGCTGTTTGTGACTGTGTCATGATAAAATATGTGTTATTAACACTTAATAATTTACAGAAGGTTATGAGCCCAAGCCATGTCTAAAAGAACAAAATACCATTTTTTTTTTTTTTAAAAAAAAAGAACTTGATTCCATCCAAACTGAAGAATTTTTTGTTGAAATGAGTTGTACAGTAAGAACGTGGGTACAAATGGAGAGTATAAAGTGAATATTGATAAACTTCAAGGAGCTGATCATTGGATAAATGGAAATGACACATCTCTATGGTACTCCCTTCACATGAACTCGAAGACTTTGCTATTGATATGTGCAAATCTGTTGTGTTGCCTGAGGAACCAGCAAGTGAACAGAAGGCAGAGTATGCAGAACAGCAAAAAAATAACACAAAATCAGCAAGTCTGACAGCAGGTATGCTAAGCAGATCAGCTGCTAAACTTGTGTTGATGTGCAAAAATACTAAAGAAATATGGGGCAAACTATGTGCATGATTTGAAACTAGCAGCATGCAGCGCTAGACATGTTAAGTGAAAACTTTTTTGGATCAAAACTGATGAAATAGAAGATATTAGCACACATTTGGCTAAGAAGCAATTGTTGTTTGTAGAGCTAAATGATGAATTAATAATACGTGAAGAGAATACGTTGCCTGAAAGAATATTAAAGGGTCAAATTGTTTCTATGATGGGAAAGGAATAGGCCTATGATTATTTTAAAGATCTCTGGGAGACAATACCAGCAAAAAATCAGAGTTTTAACTTCTTACTGAAAAAACTTTGTACAACTGAAATTCATCAACAAAATGCAGTGGACATAACAGCATCTGTCATTTCTAACATATGGAAGAAGAATATGTCAAAAGAGTGAGAAAAACAAAAATTTCCATGCTGCTCAAACTGTGTAAAAACCAACTACATTGGAATTGAGTGAAACACATATTCTGATACCTGAAAGGTACATTTAATTATGGTATTATTTATAACAGAGAAGAAAATTTGAGAATTTGCAGTGCTGCTGATTTTGCTGGGCACAAGTGGACAAGACGTTCAACAACCAGCATGTGGCAAAGTACTCTCTTGTGGCAATATCATGGAAAAATCAGTAACAAAAAGTGTTGTTACATTTAAAACTGAAGCAGAAATTATTTCAGCAAATGAAGCTGCCAGAGAATTAATTTGTTAAATGAATGAGTTGAAATGACAGGACAACCTCCAACACTTTATGTAGACAATACCAGTGCATTAGAATTGCCAAATCCCTGAATATCATTGTCAATCAAAATGTGCAGAGGTTCAACGCTTCTATGTTTGTGAAAGATTTCTGATTGCTGAAGTTATCGTGAAACATATAGATGGAAAGAATCAGTTAACTGATCTTCTGACAAAGTTACTTGAGTGAGTTTGATTTAATTTGTTGCATGCAGAGACTGGAGTGCAGGAAGTCAAACAGTAACTGTTTATTTGACTGATTTTTGAGTTTTCCTTTTGGAGAAAGTGTTTTGATAAAAGGAACAATTTTGTAATGTTCACCACAAAGTGTTATTTCTTAATTTTTTTGAAATTATTTTTATGTTATCTCTATGAAGTTTGTTTTTTAGTTACGAAGTAAAGATGAATGTCAATGAACCCTGAGAAAATCTATTCTTAATAAATAAAACTGTTGTTCTGACTTAATAATTTACAACACATGCAAATCAATTTCACTTTTAGACATGATCGTTGAGAACTTCTGACCACTTTTTGCTATGTTGCTCCAGCATTTTCATCCCTTTTGCATAGAAGTTCACCACATGGAAACTGAACAAGTTGTCACAGTCTTGAGTTACTCACCACTTCTGGCCATTGTATGCAAAGCCACTGTTTTGTGTGCAAGAGGGGAGCAGGACAACAGGGTAGATGGTCAAAAAGTTCCAGATACAAGAACAGCATCTTATCTTTGGTATGGGTAAATATATGTGGACACATGTCATGTAGGAGGACAGTTGTGACTGGCACACCTCAGTTCAGTGACTGTGTCACAGTACAAATTCTATGAAGTCAATCAAAACCTTTGCCTAACCATTCCTTTACTTATTTTCATAGGCTAAAAAATAAGTACAATTGCTGGTGAGTTAGAGCACCTGTAGGTGTTTTTTCACACAACATTTTAATTACAGCACAAATTTCGCAGCTAGTGGAAGCAACGATTTTCAAAGCCTGCATTCATGCAAATTTTTTCTGAGCTTCCAACACTGAAGTGTAATGAAACAGCCATTAGTCTCTGAAAATGCCTTGTAGCATCCAATGGATGTTAGAATTATGTCATAGATGATGTATATTTTAAAATTAAGCATTATCATCCAAATTCCTATCAAACTGATTCAGTGGCTTTCACATAAAAGTTTATATTGAATTTTGATTATTCTGGTCAAACCATACTCACAGGTATTTCATAAGCACTCATCAAAGGCCAATAGTGGTGAGCGGTTAAAAATATTTGTAAGATTATTTTTTTTTAGTGTGCCAGCAATAAGTTATGTATGATTCTCAATATCATGTAAGTAAAAGCAATTGGAAAGCTGAATAAGGCACCATGTTGAAAAATTAATAATGAGTAATCAAAGCTGAAAAATTACTAAAAGAAAGGTTAAAGACCCACTGGTGTAATGTTGAGCAGAAACTGAGTACTAACTTACTTAGACAAGGATTACTATAGTTTGGATCAAATACACTGTTTGTTCAGTACCACCAAGTGAGGATATAGGTAAGAATGCACTGATACACTAATGTTTCTTCCGCAGATTAACAAGAACATGGAAAAATTTAAAACATTACTTGAAAATCTGATCACAGATATATACACTTACACATATGCAACTCTACAAAAGATGTTATATAGCTAACCATTCTCACAGGGAAATAATTTACTTGTCTTACTTACACAGACTGCATTACCGCATGGAAGCTCTATTGAACTCAGGCATTAAGTAACATTTGTGTTATGTAATAAAGTTGACCATATGTACACTAGTTGATTATACTAAGAGATTATACTAAGAGATTTGTCAAATGATTAAAAGGAATTGGCTACCAATAAACCCTTAAAGCACCTCCTAACTGTGCTTCATTAGTAACTGAACTTCCTTAATTCCAACAATGTAAAACTGTCAAACACCTCTACCTAAATATCATAATATTTCATGAATTTGTTGTTAGGAACATCTTGCTGGATCTTAATTGCATGGAGTGTGTTTTTTAAATGTCTGATTACACAAAAACTGGATAGAAAACATTAATGTACATGGATATCATTAACATCTCTTTCTAAAACCACTTTTGGTTTGGTGTGCCTAACAATTTATCATATGAAACCGAAACAAACTTGGCATCTGATTATGATATATCAAGTGGAATGTATAACAATAATGCACATGAAAGGGAGGCTTATGGACAACTCTGTAAATATACCTTAGTAATGAAAACACAATTTGGATTCAGACGAGGCAGTAGTGGAGAAGCAGCACTTGCAGAATTTACTAAAACCACAATGGTGGTCCTGTTAGAGGTGACTGTGTAACAGGAATATTTATAGATTTTTTCCAAGGTGTGTGACAGTTGATTACAAAATACTTTTCCCCAAACTAGAGATACTAAGAATAAAAGGAGTATTAGATAGAAACTTCCAATCACATCTCTTGAATAGAGCACATAGCACAAAAATTTCGCAAACCAATAGAAATTTCTGTTGCATAGAGAATTGTCTATCAAATGATAAACATATCAATAAAGTAGTCCCACAGGGGTATAAATTGGACCCATTCTATTTTTTATCTGTATTAATGACTTCCTAGGAAGTGTCATGCAAGAAGAGAAACTCCTGTTTGCAAACAACAGCAGTATAATAATCAGAGATTAACGACCAGAGCTACTACAGTGCAAAGCTGATGACATGCACAAATGATCAGAGGAGAATAAAGTAACACTTATCATAAAGAAAACAAACAGTATGAATCGCTATACAAATAAAAATAACAATATTAAATGTAATTTAAATGGTGACTTGGTAAACTGTGTAACTAACAAAATGTTTTGTGATTGATATAGATAATTAACTGAAATAGAAAGTATATAAGTATGTAATTGTAATTAGCTCACAATAATTTATTGTTCATATGTATCTTCAGTTTTCTAGGGCATAGACAGACAGAACTTTAGAAAAGAGAAGAAGGCTCTTAGGATTATAATTAAAAATAATAAATGCTCTCACTGCCTTGAGCTGTTTAAAGAAACAGGGATTTTGACTGTCTCCTGTGAAAATATTTTCCAAGCATTGGTGTTCCAATACACCAGGAAAATATACATCACCATGCCACATATGGCTCCATACACAAACATATCACAGAAACCAATGAAGGCCCTCACTTAGAAAGAAAACAAACTGAGAACTCAGAACAATATCAAGGATTAAAACTAGGTGATACATCACCTCATATCTTTAAAGGAACATCTGAAATGGACAGCTTTGAAAAAAAAAAAACTGTTAAAGCATATATCTTATCAAAAAAGTTGTTTGTAATGTAAGATTATTTAAATGAAATCATGATTATTTGTGCATGCTGCATGCTCCTGACATCTGTTCCTCTAATGGCAAACTGGTTTTATCTATATCTGTAGGCCAGCATTATATAGGAACGTTCATGAAAACCTGTCTCACTGACTTCTTTAATATTCATCACTGTGTGGGTCAAAAACACAAAGGATAATATTGTTGCTCTGCGCTGCCCAATTGTTATAGAGGGTTGCCAACATAATTTAGTGTTTCATCATGTGTGCAGCAGTAGTTGTAGTACTTTGTTAGTGGATATGTATTGGACTTTTAAAATGGTTCAAATGGCTCTAAGCACTATGGGACTTAACATCTGAGGTCATCAGTCCCCTAGACTTAGAACTACCTAAACCTAACTAACCTAAGGACATCACACACATCCATGCCTGAGGCAGGATTCAAACCTGTGGCTGTAGCAGCAGAGCGGTTCTGGACTGAAGCGTCCAGAACCGCTCGGCTACAGTGGCCAGCTTGGACATTTTATCTGACCCTCAAGTCACAAAATGTGCTAAATGAAAGTGATGATAATGAGGACCATAAAGCATTGGAATAGGTCAAAATTGTGTCAGTGGTTTGCTTAGTGTGTGTTCTTTTATGTTTTGACTCTAGTTTCACATGAATTAGTAACTTTTCAAATGTCAAAATGCAGTATTGTCACTAGCTTACACATGGGAATTTTGTGACTTAACATTAATAACAAATACAATCCTAAATATGAATTGTTATTTCGTAACAAAATCATTAAATTATTTTTTCACAGGAAATGTGAGACTTGGTTTGACCTATGAGGCAGGTGTTGTAATTATAAATTTGATTTTCACAAATATCAATTTTTCCCAAACTTTGGGCTCTTATGGTTTCCATTGCCTCCAGTCTATTTACTTGTTACATGTAGACACCTGACAGAACCTTCGTGTGTGTGACATGCTTCATAATTATTTGTGAAGGAAATTTGACTGTGATCACATTGGTCGGATGGTAGGAAAACAGGTTGTAAACTTCAGTTCAACCGAAGGATGTTGTTAAATTGTAGTCTGTCTGTAGACGAGACTGCTTGCAAAACACTTACATAGCCCATTCTAGTATATTGCTCAGATTTACTGGATGCACAGCAAGCGGGAATAACAGGGAAGCATTGAATATATGCAAAGGAGATGATCACAGTTTTATTTGACTAATGACAAAATTTAAAACTTATAGTGGCAGATGCTGGAAGCCAGACTACCCAATGAAAGCTTATTTTCAGTGTTCAAGAACATGTATTAGTGAAGGTGTCCATACGGACTGTGGTGGAAAGATTAATTAGTTGTTATTCCTGTGATGTATATATGAATGGAACAGAAATGAACCATAATAAGTGACAAAATGGGAAGTACCTTCTGCAGTGCACTTCACTTAAGATGTAGATACATTAAAAAAAAAGTGCAAAATACCTAAGCAGAGATGGGTAGAGGACAAATGTAAGGATGTAGAGGCATGTATCACTATGTGTAAGATAGATAGGGCCTATAGAAAAATTAAAGAGACCTTTGGAGAAAAGAGAACCATCTGTATGAATATCAAGAGCTCAGATGGAGAACCATTTCTAAGCAAAGAATGGAAAGCAGAAAGGTGGAAGGAGTATGTAGAGGGTCTATACAAAGGCAATGTACTTGAGGACAATATTATCGAAATGGAATAGATGAAGACGAAATTGGAAAAATGATACCGTGTGAAGAAATTGTCAGAGCACTGAAAGACCTCAGTTGAAACAAGGCCCTGGGGGTAGACAACATTCCATTAGAACTACTGACAGCCTCGGGAGAGCCAGCCCTGGCAAAACTCTACCATCTGGTGAGCAAGAATGATGTATGAGACAGGCAAAATACCCTCAGACTTCTAGAAGAATATAATAAGAAAGCAGGTGTTGTCAGGTGTGAAAATTACTGAACTACCAGTTTGATAAGTCATGGCTGCAAAATACTAATACGAATTCTTTACAGGAAAATGGAAAACCTGGTAGAAGCTGACCTCGGGGAAGATCAGTTTGGGTTCCATAGAAATGCTGGAGCATGTGAGGCAGTAGTGACCATATGACTTAGCTTATAAGATAGATTAACGATGGGCAAACCTATGTTCCTAGCATTTCTACACTTAGAAAGCTTTAGAAAATGTTGACGGGAATACTCTCTTTCAAATTCTGAAGGTGGCAGGGGTCAAATACAGGGAGCGAAAGGCTATTTATAATTTGCACAGAAACCAAATGGCAGTTATAAGAGTCAAGGGGCGTGGAAGGGAAGCAGTGGTCGTGAAGGGAGTGAGACAGGGTTGTAGCCTATCCCCAATGTTATTCAATCTGTATATTGAGCATGCTGTAAAGGAAACAAAAGAAAAATTAAAACTTTGAGATTGGCTGAAGATATTGTAATTGTGTCAGAGACAGCAAAGGACCGAAGAGCAGTTGAATGGAATGGACTGTGTCTTGAAAGGAGGATATGAGATGAACATCAACAAAAGCATAACGAGGACAATGGAATGTAGTCCAATTAAATCAGGTGATGCTGAGCGAATCAGATTAGGAAATGAGACACTTAAAGTAGTAGATGAGTTTTGCTATTTGAGGAGCAAAATAACTCATGATGTTCAAAGTAGGGAGGATATAAAATGTAGGCTGGCATTGGCAAGAAAAGCATTTCTGGAGAAAAGAAATTTGTTAACATCAAGTATAGATTTATGTGTCAGAACGTCATTTCTGAAAGTATTTGTTTGGAATTAATCCATGTGTGTATGTGAAACGTGGATGATAAATAGTTTAAACAAGAAGAGAATAGAAGCTTTCGAAATGTGGTGCTACAGAAGAATGTTGAAGATTTGATGGGTTGATCATGTAACTAATGAGGACATACTGAATAACTTGTCTAGAAGAAGAGATTGGTTGATTGGACATGTTTTGAGGCATCAAGGGATCACCAATTTAGTACTGGAGGGCAGTGAGGAGGGTAAAAATTGTAGGGGAGATGAAGAGATAAATACACTAAGCAGATTCAAAAGGATGTAGAGAGCAGTAGTTACTTGGAGATGAAGAGGCTTGTACAGGATAGAGTAGCAGTGTCTGGACTGAAGACCACCACAACAACAACAACAACAAGAAAAGAAAGGATGCTTAGATGGAATCTTGTGGGGCCCATTTGAACTCCAAACTGTGACCCTCACAATAAATTATCTGTAGTGGGATGGCTAAGATGATGTTTAAATATTAACTTTTCTAAAAGTTTTGAGAATTCTAGCGGAAGTGAAATCCTTATCCCCTTTCTTATATAGTGGGTTCACTTCAGTATTTATTACTCAGTTGTTGGGGAAAGTTTTGCTGATAAATGAGTGGCTACATAATTAAGATATTACTAAACTTAGAAAAAAAACAATGGTTAATGTTGTTAAAATTTTATCAGAAGCACCAGATTTTTTTATACAAACTTCCTCACAAAACAAGTGAAGCGTCCAGATGGAGAGGAAAAAATGAAATGAAATTAACAGGTTGAAAAGGTATATGATATTTCAATGGTGACAACAACTTTACAAAGAACTTGGCAGTATAAGCCCAGTTATCAGTATGATTGTGTATCCTTAGTAGTACAATATATTTCAGAAAGCTGGTAAGCTTGCTACCTAATGATCTGTTCATAGAAAGATTCTAAAGTCATCCATCACTACACCAGTAATTTCGCAGTGTTCTTCTCTAGCTGTGAGAAATCTAACATCTTCACTGTATACAGTCTTAAGTGGTTAATGTACACTGAAGATCCACCAACATTATGGTTACATCTGCAGAAGTAATTGTAGAAGACATAGTCCTTTATTGTCAGATTAGATATATCACTTCCATTTAGCACATGTTCACTGATGTATAGTACGTCTGGTTGTTTTCCACTTAGGAGTATTTCTGCTTCTACTTTCTTGTTAGCAATATATTGAACATTCTGATGTAATACTTTTATGTAATTTTTATTCTGTTGACTTACCTGCTGTGGCTGTAATCTGAGAGCATATTCTATAGTCCATAATTTTTTGTGTGGTGCCTGTATTTTGCATTTTGAGCTGGAGCATCTGATTTTCACCCATATCAGTCAGTATTAGTTTCCCTTGCTTCTAATGATTTTGCAGACATTTGTAGGTTAGGTTAGGTTGGGTTAAGTTAGGTTAGGTTAGAAACAGTCTGCAGAGTGTTACTGACTCCACTTAGGTACTTTTCATACAGAAACTTGTTTGCGCCTATGAAACCTGCCCCAGGATGATCTAATTGTTCTTCGATGGAGCAGCTTATTTTCGAGATGTATTCATCTGTCATTGACCTTCTTTTTGAACCTGCTAAGCTTTATCTGGGTTCCTGCATAGACATTTCTTGCTGAACAAATCGTGTTTCTTGTTTCGTTAGTAATTTCTTCTTTACCGCTGCTTTGAAATGCATTCATTCCAATGTGATTAAAGAGACCTATGTATTATTGTCTTTTTTTCACAATCCAATTTTGTAGTGGCTTGTTTTGCATTTACTGTATTTTTAAAATGTTTTTTGAATTGTTACATCCTACTTCTGGGTCACACATCTATTTTGTGCTTGGGCATACTGATTTTTTTGAGCAGCAAGTCACCAATTATTAGAAAAACATTTTCAATTCCTTGCATGCTGTGGCCTTGTATTTTGTATACTATGTGTCACCACCTTTAATTTATATTTATATGCAAATTTTTGGTTTGCTGAGTATATCGTGATATCATCAGACAGACTGAATGTGTTGTTGTTTTTGAAATTCATTAGCACCCATTCTTTTTCAAGATTTTTTTTTCATTTGATGAATTTTAAATGCACAACACTTCTTTTCTTGTATTAATCTATTTTCTTTCTTTATAATCCATATTTCAGTTTTTAATACTTCAATGTGATTTTGTAGTACCCATGTAATCTCAGTTTTTGAAACTACTGCACTGCTTCATCACATAAACAGCTATGGTATGGCCATAAAAAATCATCTCTGAGTGACCCCCCCTCCCCAACCACACACACACAAAAAAAGAAAAAAAATTCTTCCCTCTCAGCACCATCTTGTCAAATGATGCAGTGTCTGTTATTTTCTGCTCCTTAAAGACTTTAAAGATGACTGTTCTGAGAAGCCAAAATGTTTTCTGTTATTAGCATAGATATTTTTTTCAAAGATTGTTATTATTGTGTTTTAATTTGCTTACAGGTCGAAGATGCATGGAAAACAATTGAATTCGTTGTCTTACCTCACAGGGATAGCAAGGATGTGTTCATTCTTGGAGGGCTTGAGGAAATACAGCAAGTTTTAGATGATAGTAATATTAATATGAGCACAATAACAAGTTCACGTCATGTGGGGCCTATCAAGCCAAGAGTGGATGAGTGGGCCAGTCAGCTTCAGTTGTTTAGTAATACTTTGGTAAGGAATCTTTTATATGAACACAGTAATATTTTATATTTTTCTGAATTGTAGTCTTCTTACTGGAGGGGCTCTTCCATGTATCAGACAGATGCATTTGACAATCAGTGTTAGTTATGATATCCCTTTTTAATTGTGCGAAAAGAAAATTTTTAGTTTTGTGTATGTTTTATTTTAGGATGCATGGATGCTATGCCAACAAGGATGGATGTATTTAGAGTCTATTTTTTCTGCTCCAGATATACAAAGGCAATTGCCTCAAGAAGACAAGATGTTTAATATTGTTGATAAATCATTTAAGGATATAATGAGAAGGACTGCAGAGGTACTGAACAAATTGTTCTTAAGAGAGGAATGTAGTTGTAATTCGTGATATACTTTACAAATGTTTTCTTAAATGAGTGTTGTTCCATACTGTGGAACATCATCTCATCTAGGAAAGAAAAGTTTTGTCTGTTACAAGTTATAACATACTCTTTTATTAATGTTGCTCAAACAGTGTTACCTATTTTAGGATTGTAGTAAAAGTTTAGGTGTTGTTTGTATAAAGTATATGTAACTGTTGATGGAGGCTGAAAATGGTTTGCAATGTTCTTGTTTGTAGAATCCACTGGCTATGCAAGCATGCACAGCTCCAGGCTTACTGGAGACATTCAATAGAAATAATGTCCTACTTGATCAAATTATGAAATGTTTGGAGGCTTATCTGGAAACTAAACGTGTTGCATTTCCACGATTTTATTTCCTTTCCAATGATGAACTTCTAGAAATTTTGGCACAGGTGAGTCACTAGACATTTCATTTGTAATGCTATAAAAATTATCTGGTGTTTCTTTTCCCTAACCACCATTTCTTTTGAGACAATTAGTGTCGAAAACATCCGTACAACAAATAAGACTAGGTACAATAGGTAAAGGAAAGAAGGAGAGGATCTAGATAATATTTACATACACTGGTATTCAAAGAAATGAACTACCGACAATAAGTTTTAAAGGGTGTAAGATTTTTATTCAAAATGTTAGGAAACAGGAAATGATGTGCACCAGCCATAAAGTCTTAAAATAAATGTAGTTCTTTTTAGGAATGAGTATTTCCATTAATTAGCATTATTTTTATTTACTTATTTTTTGCTTCCCTTAGCTTATAATGGAATTTGGTATATTATTTTTGAATATTTGATTATTTGCTTTGTTGCTTTGATCATTGTTCATTATACATATTAGCAAATTAAACATTTCTTTGAAATGAACCTTTTCTACGCAATAAATAACTGACCTAATATGATATCATAGGACATAAGTAAATGAAAACAGGAAAAATAAGTCAATGTTTGGACAGTTTCACCTTCAAAATCTACTATTTGTCATAATACTCAACTTGTAGGAGCTTCAATGTTCAAAGGGATTTGTAACATTTGTCTTCCAGTGCAGGTTCTTATCAGTATAAACACCCAAGAGCGTAGGATGATTTAACCTCATGAATTATTTTCAAAGGTTATGTCAGGTCTCATCCTGTGCAGAGGTGCATGTATCTAAATTCACTTACAGTCTGTTTGTGGAGAACCTGTTATTAATTGTTGACAAAATTTCATTAAAATTTTAAAATGTAAAATGTTTCTCTGTGATGCTTAATTATAACACTCAAATCATAAACTAAAAATTTAATACCTATGAATATGATGCAAGACAAAAGGAATAGTTTCATGTCCAGTCAGTACCAACATCAGCCTACCAAACGTCCACAATAAACAGTGGTATACAAATTTGCAACAGTGTTCCACATACGGTAAAAATCATATCATTCTCACTTTTTTGTAAAACCTTAAGGGCATTCTTATCAGAGCATTGCTTTTATTCCGTAGCAAAATTTTTAGAACTTTTGAGATACAAGAGACTTGGGACAGGACAGCAGAACTACTGCAAGTAGTGCAAGCAGTGCAAGCTCTTTTGTGGATAAAGCTAAAATTTATGTATCTACTGAAGTAATACTGTATTTTTACAGTGTTGTGTTACTGTTTTGTTTTGCATTTATTCTGTGTTCCACAATCTGGAAAGATTTCTCAGATGAATGAATAAATAAGTGAATAAATAAATAAATCAGAAAACAGAACTATTCCTGTGTATTGCATACCTAATGGCAGATCATTTATGGCAGATCATCATTGTGGTACACATGTTAGTTGCATATTTGTGTTAGTCCAGAAGATGTATTTTATTGGTTCAGGGGTGAGCATTCCTCAATGACACTGTGGTCAGGTACATCCTGTTACCTAGATATCTACTCTGCATTTGTACTAAAGTGAGAATTTTTCTTAGTGTCTTACTATTCCACATGTGACATGTTAACCCTTTCACTGCTGTGGATGTGTATACATGTCGTGCTACACATTTCCGCAGGTGTTCTGTATGTGTATACACATGCCACTTGGAATTTCCTACAGAACTATAAAACTATGAATGCGTTTTCTGCCACTGGCAACTCATGGCTGCAGATTAGGTACTTCCATATCTCTGTGAATAAAAATGTTTTGAGTATTTATCTTGCAACGTATGTGCCTCATTGCATGCCATCGTTTGCAAAAATCGTCTTGAATCTTTTATGAGATATGATGATTTTTATGACCACATGTTTTGCAGTGTGCAAGGACCTGAATGAGTATGTTTCACCTGTTCTTTGGATATAAAACCCCATAACTTGAGGATGAAATGAGGTATTCTGCTCTCAGTTTTAAATAAAATATCAGTATCTTATATACATTTCATTTACTGCAATCAATGAGCTATAAACAACCATACATGAAGTTTATTCAATTGTTTTTACCTCTAAAAAATCTTTAAAATTTCGTATGGTATTTTACTTAATTTAACACAACATTGTAACTATGGTGTATAATGAAAAAATATGCAGTTCCTTATGAACTGAAGATATCAGACTGTATGATGATGTGCAAAAATCAAATTTTTTCACCTAACAGTTTTCTTAAAAACTGACAATCATTATTTCAAAGCAGCAGGCAAGTCCACATGGATGAAAATGGGCGCTTTGCACTAAACCATCCATTGGATATAAAACCCAATAACTCATCAAAGAATTGAGGTTTCATTCTGCTCTCAATTTTAAATAAAATTTTGATTCTTTATCTACATTTCATTCACTGCAATGTGTGAAGTAAAATTATTGTATTTTGGTGAGAAAAAAAACTTATTTATTCTCAATAAAGATCAGGTGCTGACAAAAAGCGGTGAGTTTTGTTTCCAGAATGTCATCCTCAGATTTTGTGTCTGAACTAGCTTCATACTCCAAACTATCTTCTGAGTGTGTATTTTCCTCACTCTCTGATTGATTTTTAATATAATCTGGACCTGCAATGGGCTTTTGACATCTTGAAATGGTAGTGTAACTTGTTCAGTACAGCATCCCAGTTTTTCTTCAAACTGCACAGCTCTGAACAGCACAACTGAATTACTTTCTTTTGTCCAGATCCTGAAGCACTCATAACCATCATAAACACTGAGATGTCCTTTCACAGCTTTGTTGTCCATTTTCCTTCGTTTTGCACTTGGAATGTGTGCATAACATGTTGAGCCAATAATCCTAAGATGTTTAGTTCGGGGCTTTTTCCATTCCCACAACTCGTAAGGGCTGACACCTTATACAGATGACTTCCCTAACCTATTTTAGATGTAAATTGCTGTGTTAACCAGTTTAGTCCATATCTGTTCTCGATAAGTGACATCTGGATTTGAATACTTAAAAATGTCCTGGTCACCTTAACAACTGTCATATTATATCACTCACAAATACCGTTTTGCTCAGGAGCATAGGGAGCAGTCAATCGCTGTGTTATACCATTTAAACTTAAGATGGATCTAACCTCTTTGTTATCAAACTTCTTGCCATTGTCACTCAGCATCTCTTTAACAGAGAACTCCAATGTCTTTGTACATGAGAGAGAATCTTTGAGAATTTTACTCAACTCTGATTTTTCTGCAGCAAAATAACCATAGCGAAACTTGGTGTAATTGTCTTTGAACAAAATGTGGTAATGTTTCTTCTGGAATGACTCATGGAAAGGTCCACACAGATCAATTGATATCAACTCAGCAGGCCTTGTTGACTTTTCTCTAGTTCCAAATGGTGGACTACGTGCTTTCCCAAATTTGCAGGGTTCACAAATCTCTGCCCCTTCCTTAACATCAATGTTAAATTCCTTTTTGAGTTTTGTTTTAACATGGCACTTGCCTTGATGACCCCCTCTCTCATGATACAGCTGAAGTACATCAAATCTATCTTCCACTGAAAGATTCACAGTTGCACCCTTCTCTGGCGCTAAGGACTTAATTTCTGCTTTGTATAAAGTGCCACCAACTTTACGATTTCCATACAGCCTCACTCTACCACCAATTGTCAAAGAGCAATATGTAGTACTTGACTGAAATATACTATTTTTGTTATGATCTTTGGCAGCTAAAACAGAAATAAGGTTTATGGAAATTTTTGGTACATGTCAGACATCAGTCATGGTCAGCTCCTCACATCTGCTGCCAACTTTTGACAGAATCCAAATTGATCCTCTCCCTGTTGCCTCTGGAGACTCCTGTCCAGTGGCCTTTATACAGCAGGGGTTCTTGAATGCTTCAAAGCTGACAAAGTAATCAGGACTATTTGTCATATGTTTCATTGCACCATTGTCAAGCCACCAATTGTATACATCCACTTCTAATGAACAAGCCTTGCCACAAATAGTAAACAAAACTACATTCGTTACTACTGTTTTTTCCATGTTTTTCTGTACCGTCATATTTTTAGCTGGTCTTCCATTAGCAATCCACTTCTTACAATATTTGATCCAGTGGCCCGGTTCTTTGCAATAGTTACATTTTCCTTTAATCTTGAATTTGTTAGTTTTTATTTTGTTTTGTACACCCAATTTGACTACTAATTCCTCTTGTTTGATTTTGTCACTACTCTTTGTGAAATTTCTCTCAAATTGTTCCTTTAATTCATCAAACATTTTCTTATCATCTTTTGTTAACAACATTCAACTCGATTTAAAAGAATCAAGGCTTGCAGGTAGAATATGCAGAACTTTACATATCAATATCATATCAGGTAGCACAGTTTCTCCCTTTGCTTTAAGCCCGTTGTTCAGTTCATTCCACAGACTTGTTAACCTTGCAACATGTATGGAGATATGTTGTCCCTGAGTCCAATTAAATGCGAAGAAATCTGAACAAATCTTGAACAGCTGCTCCTTTGATGATGCTTCGAAACTCTGCTTCAATGCATCACATGCTTCATGAGCCATTTCTTTGCCCATTATCTTCTGATACACAATGTCTGCAACTGCACATGTAACCATCGACTTGGCATAACTGTTTGCTTTACAATAAAAATCTGACTTGGCTTTATGATCCTTTATTGCTGCATCATTAACACCCTCAGACAGTGGCTCAGGTTTTACTGACTTGCCATAAATAACATCTAAAGCTCCTTCATGATAGTCAATTAGATCTCATAGTTTTCTCTTCCACACTGGCCAATCAGTTTCACTATTCAACGGCTTGATATGTTTTACCAGATCCATTTCCACACTAAAACCAAAAACATACTCTCAAAAAAGAGTTAAAGAAAACTATATCTGTCACTTTTTGCACACGTTTTTACACACATAACTGGAACCCATAACCTATTGTATTTTGTTGGGAAAAAAACTTATTTATTCTCAATAAAGATTAGATGCTGACAAAAAGCGATGAGTTTGGTTTTCAAATACTTAGATTTATTTCTGTATCTGGAGGAACTGTTTACACAAGAAGTCACTTGACTAAAGAGTTTCTAAAAACACCTAAGAGTAAAAGTGCAAGTGTTGTGACTCAAAATAAAAATAAAAAACCAGAGATTAAAACAACATTATGCTCATATATGATGTTGATTAATAATTTAACAAAAACTTCTTTTTAAATACATAAATCAAAAGAATTTACTTGAACAAAAATCAACCACATGCAAAGTTTATGTAATGCATTTTTATTTCTACAAATGCTTTAAAATTTTTGGCAATGTTTCATTTAATTTGGAACAGTGTAGTAAGTATGACTGATGCATTCAGTTCTTTATTAATTGAAGATATCAAGCTGCAAGATGTGCAAAAATCACAAAAATTATATTCTTTCACCAAGTAGTTTAAAAAACATACATTGTTAAGTATTTCACATTGGCCGTAATGCCATTTTTCAGCTTTACTTAATTTGATCTATTGTACTAAGTATAAGTACTAAGTGTAATGGATAGTGAAAATTCAGTTCTTTACTGAGTGAAGATATCAGACTGTAAGATGTGCAGAAATCAGATTTTTTCCTCCTTACAGTTTTCGAGAAATTGAATGATAATTATTTCATTTTGGCCAGAATGTTGTCTCTCAACACAGACACTAGTGTTTGGTGAGTGGTACATCTGTAACAAAAGTCATCTCAGCACAGAATGCAAAGAACACATCTCTAGCAGTGGAACAGTTAATGTGTCTTTTTGTAAGTTCTCATTTGTCTGATTTTATCTTCACCACGTGCGTAGGACTACCACATATGTGACTGAATAATATGTGTATTTTATGCCATGCAAAGCAGTTCTCATAAGTTTATAAGTAATATGTTGTGAGATTTTAGGCACATTTTTCACAGTTAAGGCTATGATTTGTCAGCATTTGTGTTACACTCTTCCACTAGTCAAACATGTGTGTGAGAGTTCATGATGCTCTTCTTCCTACATTCTCAATTCCCCCTGTTAAACTGTCAGTTATTTGATTGTTAAGGCTGAAGCTAACTTGAAAAGTGCCACAAAAATACTTGCTCTTCTTTATACATTTTCGATTTCTCCTGTTAAATCAGCAGTACATTCATGGTTAAGGTTGAAGCTTATTTGAAAAGTACCACAAAGGTACTGAAAGGGACAACATTACGGTGGGATTTAGTGAATTTGTAATGATTACAATTGGTTTTTGGTGTAACTATGTTTTGTTACTGTATCACTTTTCCTTCTGTTGTATAATAGTTGATTAGCTGCATCATGTCTTTAATCAATTTTGACTCTTGTGTCATCATCACATGCCTGGGCTTATTGCTGGCCATCAGCTGAAACATGGCATTGACCAGCAATGCAAAGTACTGCAACAGAGAAGAATGATGCCATATTGTAACAATGTCATAAATCCATGTGAAACATAAAACAAAATTGTATGTGTCTTTTTTTTTAATAAAGCTAATATAAATACATTGAAAAAACATTTGTAAGCACCTGCCTGGCATTGCCTAAGTGGTAAAGATGGCAGTATACAATTCTGCAGCGCCTGTGTTGTTCAGAAGTACTATGCAGTGTTCCATCAGATATCCATGCATATCAGAAGGAACGTGCACTGTTTCGACTATAGTCATTATGAAATAGAGTATTACAGTACCCGTATTGTTCAGAAGTATGATGAAATGTTACTTATGAAATGTTACTGGTAGAATTTTGCACGGAGCACGACTTAATCATAGCTAACACTTGGTTTAAGAATCATGAAAGAAGGTTGTATACGTGGAAGAACCCTGGAGATACTGGAAGGTGTCAGATAGATTGTATGGTGGTGGGACGGAGATTTGGGAACCGGGTTTTGAGTTGTGGGACGTTTCCAGGGGCAGATGTGGGCTCTGACCACGATCTGTTGGTTGTGACCTGTAGATTGGAGCTGAGGAAGCTGCAGAAATGTGGGAAATTAAGGAGATGGGACCTGGATAAACTGAAAGAACCAGAGGTTGTACAGAGTTTCAGGGAGAGCATAAGGGAACAATTGACAGGAATAGGGGAAAGAAATACAGTAGAAGAAGAATGGGTAGCTCTGAGGGATGTAGTAGAGAAGGCAGCAGAGGATAAAGTAGGTACAAAGACGAGGGCTGCTAGAAATCCTTGGGTAACAGAAGAAATATTGAATTTAATTGATGAAAGGAGAAAATATAAAAATGCAGTAAATGAAGCAGGCAAAAAGGAATACAAACGTCTCAAAAGTGGGATCGACAGGAAGTGCAAAATGGCTGGGCAGGGATGGCTGGAGGACGGATGTGGGGATGTGGAGGCTTATCTCACTGGGGGTAAGATAGATGCAGCCTACAGGAAAGTTGGGGAGACCTTTGGAGAGAAGAGAACCACGTGTATGAATATCAAGAGCTCAGATGGCGGCCCAGTTCTGGGCAAGGAGGGGAGGGCGGAGGGGTGGAGGGAGTGTGTAGAGGGTTTGTGCAGGGGCGATGTGCTTGAGGACAGTGTTGTGGAGATAGAGGAGGATGTAGATGAGGACGAGATGGGAGATGCGATGCTGCGTGAAGAGTTTGACAGAGCGCTGAGGGACCTGAGTCGAAACAGGGCCCCCGGAGTAGACAACATTCCATTAGAACTGCTGACGGCCTTGGGAGAGCCAGTCATGACAGGACTCTGCCAGCTGGTGAGCGGGATGTATGAGACAGGCGAAATACCCTCGGACTTCAAGAAGAATGTAATAATTCCGGTCCCAAAGAAAGCAGGTGCTGACAGATGTGAAAATTACCGAACTATCAGTTTAATAAGCCACGGTTGCAGGGTGCTAGCGCGGGTTCTTTACAGACGAATGGAAAAACTGGTAGATGCAGACCTCGGGGAGGATCAGTTTGGATTCCGTAGAAATGTTGGAACACATGAGGCAGTACTGACCTTACGACTTATCTCAGAAGGAAGACTAAGGAAAGGAAAACCTACGTTTCTAGCATTTGTAGACTTAGAGAAAGCTTTTGACAATGTTGACTGGAATACTCTTTTTCAAATTCTAAAGGTGGCAGGGGTAAAATACAGGGAGCGAAAGGCTATTTATAATTTGTACAGAAACCAGATGGCAGTAATAAGAGTCGAGGGGCATGAAAGGGAAGCAGTGGTTGGGAAAGGAGTGAGACAGGGTTGTAGCCTCTCCCCGATGTTATTCAATCTGTATATTGAGCAAGCAGTAAAGGAAACAAAAGAAAAATTTGGAGTAGGTATTAAAATTCATGGAGACGAAGTAAAAACTTTGAGGTTCGCCGATGACATTGTAATTCTGTCAGAGACGGCAAAGGACTTGGAAGAGCAGTTGAACGGAATGGACAGTGTCTTGAAAGGAGGATATAAGATGAACATTAACAAAAGCAAAACGAGGATAATGGAATGTAGTCAAATTAAATCGGGTGATGCTGAGGGAATTAGATTAGGAAATGAGACACTTAAAGTAGTAAAGGAGTTTTGCTATTTGGGAGGTAAAGTAACTGATGATGGTCGAAGTAGAGAGGATATAAGGTGTGGACTGGCAATGGCAAGGAAAGCGTTTCTGAAGAAGAGATATTTGTTAACATCGAATATAGATTTATGTGTTAGGAAGTCGTTTCTGAAAGTATTTGTTTGGAGTGTAGCCATGTATGGAAGTGAAACATGGACGATAACTAGTTTGGACAAGAAGAGAATAGAAGCTTTCGAAATGTGGTGCTACAGAAGAATACTGAAGATAAGGTGGATAGATCACGTAACTAATGAGGAGGTATTGAATAGGATTGGGGAGAAGAGAAGTTTGTGGCACAACTTGACTAGAAGAAGGGATCGGTTGGTAGGACATGTTTTGAGGCATCAAGGGATCACAAATTTAGCATTGGAGGGCAATTTAGCATTGGAGGGCAGCGTGGAGGGTAAAAATCGTAGAGGGAGACCGAGAGATGAGTACACTAAACAGATTCAGAAGGATGTAGGTTGCAGTAGGTACTGGGAGATGAAGCAGCTTGCACAGGATAGAGTAGCATGGAGAGCTGCATCAAACCAGTCTCAGGACTGAAGACAACAACAACAACAAGGCTGAAGCTAACTTGAAAAGTGCCACAAAAATACTTGCTCTTCTTTATACATTTTCGATTTCTCCTGTTAAATCAGCAGTACATTCATGGTTAAGGTTGAAGCTTATTTGAAAAGTACCACAAAGGTACTGAAAGGGACAACATTAAGGTGGGATTTAGTAAATTTGTAATGATTACAATTGGTTTTTGGTGTAACTATGTTTTGTTACTGTATCACTTTTCCTTCTGTTGTATAATAGTTGATTAGCTGCATCATGTCTTTAATCAATTTTGACTCTTGTGTCATCATCACATGCCTGGGCTTATTGCTGGCCATCAGCTGAAACATGGCATTGACCAGCAATGCAAAGTACTGCAACAGAGAAGAATGATACCATATTGTAACAATGTCATAAATCCATGTGAAACGTAAAACAAAATTGTATGTGTCTTTTTTTTTTTAATAAAGCTAATATAAATACATTGAAAAAACATTTGTAAGCACCTGCCTGGCATTGCCTAAGTGGTAAAGATGGCAGTATACAATTCTGCAGCGCCTGTGTTGTTCAGAAGTACTATGCAGTGTTCCATCAGATATCCATGCATATCAGAAGGAACGTGCACTGTTTCGACTATAGTCATTATGAAATAGAGTATTACAGTACCCGTATTGTTCAGAAGTATGATGAAATGTCACTTATTGTATTCATTTGCCAACATCAAGCAAGAAACTTTCAATTAAAATGTCTCCCCTATATGGGAATATACATAATGAATGTAAGAATGCAGGCAGTAGATGCATGGTTTACGACATATGGAAGTTTGGATAGGCCATGATTCATGATCAGGTAGCATAATGGTAACATGATTGCTCATGATAAGCAGGACATCTGGGCTTGAAACCTGACCTGGCACAGATTTTCATCGTTTCATTATACAGCTGATCATTGTCCATATTTGCATTTGTGAACACATTTCATGTAGACAGCAGACATTGCAGTCTTTATTCCAAAGACTGATTTGATGCAACTTTTCAGACAGTCTATCCTGATCAATTCTCCTCATTGCAACTGACATTTATCACTCATTTGCATACTGCACTCATACCTTGGTCTCCATCTACAATTTTTATCCACCCCACTTCCCCCAACACTACTCTCCAATAACAAACTGACATTTCCTTGATGCCCCAGAATGTGTCCTAACAACTAATCCCTTCTTTAAGGGAAGTTGTGATGTAAATTTCTTTTCTCCCCATTTCAGTTGTGTACCACCTCATTAGCTATGCTGTCTACCCATCTAATCATTAGCGTTCTTTTATAGCACTACATTTTATTCTCTTCTTGTCAGAACTGCTTATCATCCACATTTCACTTTTGTATGAGGCTACAGTCCAGATACGTCCAGAAAAGACTTCCTAATGCTGTACAAATGTTCACTTCATAGTGCAATGAAAATGAAATTGCATATGGCAGAGAGTAGATATAGGAAACAGAAACAGAACGCGTGTAGTCTAGCATCCACAAAATTTGCCACTGAGGAGGAGTAAGTCAACATAACATAAGAAATATTGTAGACAGAGTGAACCATAAACCTTTAGATGGAAAGAAAATGCTAATGAGAAGGATTTACATGATGGGAAGTATGGGAAAGAGGGACTTAAATCAGGTTCCTGCATATAGCAGCTGGAAAGGAAATACCTCAGGTTTATGCATAGAGTGGCTGGTAAGAAAAGAAAAAAAAAAAACTAATTCAGAGTAGTTGGAACCAAAGAAAAATAACAGACCTAAAGACCAATAATGCATTCCACCTCCATCAAATGATCTCCATCTGCAAGCAAGTCTTGTCACCACAACACTGAGGAGTGATATTTGTCATCATACAGGGCAGATGATGTGAGTCTCCTTCCTGCAATCCTTAAAAAGGTGATACCAATGCTATAAACTTCAAAAAACCATGATCTTTGTTAAATTTAGATACTCTTCCTAAAGACTGCTTCATCCAAAGCTAATAACTAACCCTTTCTGGCCCATGTCATACGGGGGACTCTCCACACAGATTTAAGGATAGCAATTGTCAAATCATTACATCCAGTAACCTGGATTCCTGTAATAAACATGTATCACTCAGTACAATCTTTTACTTGTTCTGTTAACCAAGAAAAGATTTATAAAAACTATAAAATTATCCTTCTCCACTTAAAACCAACAGCCACTATAAATCATACAAAAGTACAAAAAATGAAACACAATTAGTTTCTTACTGACTGTAGTTTCACTTGTAGGCTAATGCTTGCTTTTAAATGAAGTTATTGAAGTTCCTGATACTTCTTCACATTCGCAACATTATTCAAAACTTTACTGATGCTTTTCATGGTGTCTTGCAATAACAATGCTTCACTGGGCGAGATTTTGATGATTACCCTAGGTTCTTTGTAAAGGTGGAAGAATGTTTCTAACTCTTTATTTAATTTTGAGTTACAACCATAGGTTTGAACCATGACTCCATCCCCAACTTGAATTTTGGCTCTTGTGATGACTTTTTATACATCCTTTCCAGATTTTTTAAAATATTACTGTCTACAATAGATATCTGTATACCTACCATTGCAGTCCATGTAACAATAGTATGAAAAGAATCGTTGCTACTCACCATATAGTGGAGATGCTGAGTCATAGACAGGCACAACAAAATAACTGTCAGAAAACGATCATTCAGCAAACAAGGACTTCATCGGAGATAAAACATACACACATATACTCATGCAGATGTAACTCACACACACACATGATCACAGTCTCTGGCTGCTGAGGCCACATTGCAAGCAGCTGTGCATGATGGGAGATGCAAACATATGGTGGCCATTCAGTAGACAAACAGCTTGTTAGTTGTCATGCCCACATATAATGCATTAATGTGGTTGCAGCTTAGCTTGTGGATTTCATGACGGGTTTCACAGGTAGCCCTGCCTTTGATGGGATAGGTGATGCTTGTGACTGCACTGGAGTAGATGGTGGAGGGAGAATGTATACGGGACAGGTCTTGCATCAAGGTCTATTAAAGTGACATGACTGATGAGGCAAGGGGTTGGGAACAGGAGTTGTGATGGGATGGATTATAATATTGTGTAGGTTTTGTAGGCAGCGGAATACCATTTCGGGAGTGGTAGGAAAGATATTTGGTAGGAGATTCCTCATTTCAGAGCACTATGAGAGGTAGTCGAAACCTTGGCGAAGAATGTGATTCAGTTGCTCCAGTCCTGGGTGGTACTGAGCCAAGGCAGGAATTCTCCACTGCAACCAGATGGTGGGACTTTGGGAGGTGGTGTGTGACCAGAGAGATAGGGCAAGGGAGATCTGTTTTTGTACAGGGTTGAGACGGTAATTATGGTCTCTGAAGGCCTCAGTGAGACCATCAGTGTATTTTGAGAGGGACTCTTCATCACTACAGATGTGATAGCCATGGGTTGCTGTCAGAGTGGAAGTATTGCTAGTGGTTGGTAGTTTTGATATGGACTGAGGTACTGATCTGGTGATCTTTGAGGTGAAGGTCAACATTGGGTAAGGTGGCTTGCTGAGTTGAGTAGTACCCGTTGAAGCATAACGGGTTAAAGAGTTGAGGTTATGGAGGAATGTGAATAGGGTGTCCTCACCCTTGATCCAGACCTTGAAGATGTCATCAATGAATCTGAATTGGGTGAAAGGTTTAGGATTCTGGGTGTTTGGGAAGGATTCCTCCACATGGCTGATGAATAGGTAGGCCTAAGATGGTGCCATGGGAGTGCCCATAGTTGCACCCTGGGTTTTTTTGTGGGTAATGCCTTCAAAGTAAAAGTAATTGTGGGTGGGAATATACTTGGTCATGGTGATTAGGAAAGTGGCTGGAGGTTTGGTATCTGTCCAACATTGGGAAAGATAGTGTCTAATTTTGGTAAGGCCATGGGCCTTATGGATGTTAATGTAAAGGTAGGTAGCATCAATAGTGACGAGCAGAGAACCATGTGGTACACGAACAGGAACTGTGGAGAGTCAGTGGAGGAAATGGTTGGTATTCTCTACATGGGAGAGTAGGTTGTGGGTAATAGTCTGAAGGTGTTGGTCTATGAGAGCATAGATTCTCTCAGTGGGAGCACAGTAACCAGTCATAATTGAGTGTCCTGGATGGTTGGGCTTATGGACTTCAGGAAACATGTAGAAGGTAGGAGTATGGGAAGTGGGATGGGCCTAAGAATTGTAGAAGAGGCTCGAGATTGTGGTCGATTTCTGACTCGAGTCACTGTGGCAGGGTTTGTAGGTGGATGAATCTGACAGGTGGTGGAGCTTTTGTCCTCAGGTAAGATTAATAAATTTGGGATTGTTATTAGATGGATGATTGCAGATTTTTTTGCAGATGTTATGTTAGTGTGCATGTTGCAGATTTGGGGAATGATGGTAAGGCAAGGTTGGAGGTTAAGAAATTCAGCAAAGTTAGCAGGGCTGATTTGGGGGCAGTGGGGGAGGATCATGGTTGAATGGAAGAATGAACTGAGTGAGGTAGGTTTCACCATTGGTATTTGGTTGAGTCTGATTAGTAGGGTTGGTGGCAAAAAAGTGTTTCTACTGTAGGGACCAGGAGAAGGAGAGAAGGAATTTGACAAGTCCTGCATAATTGATTTTGGGAGTGGGGAAAAAGGTGAGGCTTTTGGAAAGGACTGATACTTCTGCAGGGGTAAGGCTTTTTGTGGAAATGTTCTTGACTGTGTTCCGTGTCTGTTTAGGTTCTGGATTCTGTATGGTGGTGAGAGTGATGTTTTTAGGGTGAGGTAAATGTAGTAGGTCTGCAAGGCAGGATTTGTCAGCTGTGAAGGGATGTGGGGAAGGTTTGCAGGTTGTTGGAGGTGGTGTACAGTGGTAGTTCAAGGCAGGAGTAGGAAGTGAACAGGGTGAACGGTTTTGTGAGGTAGCATTGTGCATGTTGCTCTAGTTCCTGGTAGACAATGGTTAGAATGTGTGGTATGGGATCCAGGAATTTTTGGGCTGCATAGCAGTAGAATTTCATGGATGAAGAGATGGTATTGGAAGGAGGTTTGGGTGTGATTGAAATGGTTTTGCTGCACAAAGTTGGTGAAGGTTAAGGACTGGTGGAATCTGAACCCTTTTCGTCATTTTTCCCATGTGTTTGGGTGTGCTTTTGCGAATTTTTTTAGGCATATTTGCACGTTATTTATGTAGTTTTATGCGTTTTTATACTTCACCATGGATCATTGCTCCTTCCATCTGCATCAATACATAAAAGTTTCCTTATCCTTTAGCCAGACTCAGTCCCACATAGTGTTGCTGCTTTGTCGCTTGGTTCATGGAATCCACCAAATGACCTTTTAATAATATTACCTATCTCTGGCTTCCTCCCATCCTTCCACAATGACTTCCATCTCTTCAATTTCTATTAGTCCTTAACCCTACCAACATAGTCCTGCAAAACTATATCAATCAGGCTCCTCTCCATCCATAAAATTCTCCTGGTATGCAATCCCAAATTCCTGGATCCCATATCAAACACTGAAACCGTTGTCTACCAGGAACTAGAGCAACATCCACAATGGCACCTCAGAAAACTGTCCATCCTGTTCAATTCCTACTCTTGCCTTGGACTACCACTATCCACCACCTTGATAACAACCTCCAAACCCCCCCACAGCTGACAAAGCCTGCCTTGCAGACCTACTACATTTACCTCTCTCTCAAAACCTCACTCTCACCACCATGTAGAATCCAGAACCTAAGCAGACCTAAAACACAGTCATAAACCTTTCCCCAAAAGTCTTTACCGAGCGACTTGGCGCAGTGGTTAGACATTGGACTCGCATTCGGAAGGACGACGATTCAATCCTGCGTCCGGCCATCCTGATTTAGGTTTTTCATGATTTTCCTAAATCGCTCCAGGCAAATGCCGGGATGGTTCCTTTCAAAGGGCACGGCCGACTTCCTTCCCCGTCTTCCCTAATCCGATGAGACCGATGACCTCGCTGTCTGGTCTCCTTCCCCAAAACAACCAACCAAAAGTCTTAGCTCTGCAGAAGTATCACTACTTTCCAAAAGCCTCACCTTTTTCCCTGCTCCCAAATTCAATCATGTAGGGCTTGTTAAAGATCTCTCTTTCTTCTAGTCCCTTCAGTAGGAGAACTTTTTTGACACCAACTCTACTGATCAGTCTCAACTGAAGACCAATGTGAAACCAACCCTACCTGACACAGTTCATTCCTCCATCCAACTGTTATCTGCCCCCACTGCCCCCAAATCATCACTGCTAACTTTGCAGAATTTCTTAACCTTGAAACTTTCCTCACCATCATTCCCCAAATTCCTCAACATGCAAACTAATGTTACGTCTACAGAAATAACTACAATCCACCACCTAAAAACTGATCCCAACCTTAAAATATTACCTGCCGATAAACACTCCACCACTTTTGTTTTGAACCTCGGAGATTACCTGGTGGAAGGACTCCACCAGCGGTCAGATTCATCCATCTGCAATCCTGTCACATTGATCCCATTTGATAAATCGTCGAGGATCTCTAGTCTCTCCAAAATATTTGGACCCATGTCAGAACCTCTCCCTGGAGTTTATTGCTCTCCTCACCCCTACCACTACCCAACTCCTATTGTCTACATGTTTGCTTAAGTCCATAGACCCAACCACCTAGGACACCTCGTTGTGGCTGGTTATTGTACCCCCACTGAGAGAATCTCTGCTCTCATAGACTGACCACCTCAGCCCATTACCTGCAACCTACCCTCCTATACAGAAGATACAAACTATTTGCTCCACCAACCCACCACAATACCTGTTCCTTTATCACATGGTGCCCTGCTCATCACTACCGATGCCACCACACTTTACACTAACATCCCTGATGTCCATGGCCTTACCACTATTAAACACTACCTTTTCTGATGCCCGATGGATTCATGATCTATACCTCTTTCCTAATCATCATGACCAACTACATCCTTACCCACAATTACTTCTTCTTTGAAGGCATTACCTATAAACAAATCTAGGGTACAGCTATGGCCACTCACATGGTACCATCCTATGCCAACCTATTCATCAGCTATCTAGAGGAATCCTTCCTAAAGAGCTAGAATCCCAAACTCACCATCTGGTTCAAATTCATTGATGACATCTTCACGATCTGGATCAAGGGTGAGGACACCCTATCAACATTCCTCCATAACTTTAACACTTTCTACCCCACTCACTTCACCTTATCCTACTCAATCCAGAAAGCCTCCTTACTTGATGTTGGCCTCTACCTCATAGATTGCTACATTAGTACCTCTGTCTGTGTCAAACCTACCAACCACCAGCAATACCTCCACTGTGACAGCTGCCACCCATTCCATACAAAGAAGTAACTTCCATACAGCCTAGCCACCTGTGGCTAATGCATCTGTAGTGATCTCAAAATAAACTGAGTGTCCCACTGAGGCCTTGAAAGACTATAATTACCCTCCCAAACTTGTACAAAAACACATCTCCCGTGCCTTATCTCTTTGGTCACCCACCACCTCAAAAATTGCCACCATCTGGCCAAAGAGGAGCATTCCCCTCATGACTTAGTACTACCCAGAACTGGAGCAACTAAATCACATTATCGACCAGGGTTTTGACTACCTCTCGTTGTTCTCTGAAATGAAGAATGTTCTACCCAGTATCCTTCCTACCCCTCCCACAGTGGTTTTCCACTGCCCACCAAGTGTACACAATATCCTCATCCATCCATACACAACTCCTGCTCCCAACCCCTTGCCTCATGGCTCATATTGCTTGCTGTAATAGGCCTAGATTCAAGACCTGTTTCGTGTATCCTCCAGCCACCAACTACTCCAGTCTGGGCACAAGCATAACCTATCCCATCACAGGCAGGACTATCTGTGAAACCAATCACATAATCTTCAAGCTAAGCTGTAACCACAATGCTGCATTCTACATGGGCATGAAAACTAACTAGTTACCTATGTCCATGAATGGCTACTGACAAACTGCAGTCAAGAAATGGCTGAACCACCCCATTGCTTAGCATACCACCCAACACAACATTCTTCATTTCAATGACTGCTTCACAGCCTATGCCATTGGTTCCTTCCAACCAAAACCAGCTTTTCTGTTTTGCAGAGGTGGGAACGCTCCCTGCAATCTAAATCTACATCTACATGATTACTCTGCTATTCACAATAAAATGCCTGGCAGAGGGTTCAATGAACCACCTTCAAGCTGTCTCTCTACCGTTCCACTGTCGAATGGCACGTGGGAAAAATGAGCACTTAAATGTTTCTCTTATTTTATTGTGATGATCATTTCGCCATATGTAGGTGGATGGCAAAAGAATGTGTTTGCAATTGAAGGAGAAAACTGGTGATTGAAATTTCATGATAAGATCCCATCACAATGAAAAACACCTTTGTTTTAATGATTGTCACTCCAATTCACGTATCATGTCTATGGCACTATCTCCCCTATTTCTCAATAACACAAAATGAGGCACTCTACTTTGAACTTTTTCAATGTCATCTGTCAGTCCCACCTGATGCAGATCCCACATCACACAGCAATACTTCAGAGTAGGGTGGACAAGCATGGTGTAAGTCGTCTCCTTAGTAGACCTGTTGCACTTACCCTTGTATGCTCCCACAAAAAGCACTGTATCTTCCCCCACCCGTACCCTGCTATCCAGCCCCCTCCCTCCCTCAGCCTCCTCCTTATCCTCACCAATCAGTTGCAACTCCCATCATGTGCAGCTGCTCATGGTGTGGCCCCAGCAGCCAGAGACTGTGATCACATGTGTGTGAGACTTGCATTGCATTTGTGTGTATGTTCTAACTCTGATGAAGGCCTTGTTGGCCAAAAGCTCATTTTCTGACAGTCTTTTTGTTGTGTCTATCTGTGACTCAGCATCTGTGCTATGTGGTGAGTAGCAACTATCTTTTTCATAATATTGTTACATTCCAGCCTGGATTTTCCATTGCATCCCATGTGTTAGACCACTTCAACTGTGAACAGCAATTATCCTACTACATTATTTCCAAAGATTTCCAGATGTACTAACTCAGATCTTAAATGTTGAATTTCATTCAAGTTTATTTTTTCAAATTCATGCAACAAATCAATTCATCAGGGATGTTTAGCCAAACGATATGTGCATCAGGGTTGTTCTAGTTCTTTCATGTCTCATGAGTGGGGTTGCTCTGGGTTTATTTTTCATACGTTACATGCTTTTAAGAGTCTTTTGAAATATGTACTGTTAAACTGATTACCATTGTGTGAAGTATTTTGCATGTATTAAAGTTAGAAAAATAGTCTTTTTTCAGATACCTGGAAGTGCTTTGGCAGTAGCTACTTTTAATGTTTGCAGATTAACTTATTTCAACCATGATTCAAGCACTACAATTATATAGATTATTCCAACCATACTCTTAGGTAAGGGCTGTACAGGGCTACTACTGCTAGATCCAACAAAGCTTTAAGGATATTTTCTGTTTTTTACTAATAGTGAAGCAGCTTTTCTGCTTTCATATAAGAGACAATACTGAATAATGGATTACAATATCCTCCTCATATTCTTAATGTTTTAAACATTTCCAGATTCCAATGTATTCATCATGATGATGGATATAATCTATTAATGTGTGCACTACATGCCAAGATACACAAGTCCTCCACTTCATGTTCCACGTATGGTTCTGTCAGCATAATATCACATAATGAAATAATCATTTATTGCTTTTATCTTTGGGTATGCTAATTTCCTGCACAAGAGTGCATCATCGCATTTAATTTAAAATAGGTCAATTACTCGTTCATAATTTGATTTCATAAGTTTTGTTATGACACCCCATATTCAGGAAATGAATTTGGAACTTGTTTCCCAGCCCTATAAACTCATGCACATTGGATATGGTATCAGGTGTGACATTCTTTTATCCCTTTACACATTTGATTTCAAAATAAAATTAATCTCATTAGATGGTAGTGAAGAATTTTATTATTCATAAGAAAAATTCTTGCTTGTTATCTGTTTACGTGATAGTATTTCTGCATGCAGGGAGCTACCAAAGTCTTTTGAATCCTCAACTAGTATCAAGACCTTCTTGCTCTGTCACTGGATAATTAAATTTATGTTTGTTTAGTTCAGAGTATGACTAGCAAATGCATTGCAGGGTCGTTTCCCATTTCGTTATCTGATTTTCCATGCAAGACTTTGCATCCCAAACCATAACTTGAGATTTTAGTGGAGATATGAAATATTTCATCCCGGGATGGTTCAATACCTTGGCATTTATCAGGTGCTCTTTAATCTCATGGAAGTCGTTACTTTTGTTCTCATCCCAGCTTTATGGTGACTTTTATTTCAATAGACACACAATAAAAGATTGTTAATGTAGTTCACTGTTAAAGATTTTTGACAAAAGTCTAGCACTCTTAAAATGGATTAACAATCACTGTTATTCTCTCTGGATCAGTTCAGGCTCCTTTCCCATGTATAATATGTACCAAAAATTTAATCTCTTTCCTTCCTGAGGAAGACTTACACAAGGTAACTGTAATTCCCTCCTCATCATGCTTCCCGCATTAGAATAATATGTTCATAAACCATGTGTTAGAATCAATAACCAGATCATGAACATATAAAACAGCCTTTTATAATAATGAGTTCTCAAATATTATTTCTAATGCGTTTGAATGCAGATACAAAAACACTTTGATTAATAGAAAGAGATTCAAACTGATAAGACCACACCACTTCTCAAACAAAAAGATTTGATATGGTCATGAATTGGGATGATTTGACCCCTACTAGTAGCCCACAATCAATTCCATAGTATTGCTGTACAATGTACCATTCAATTTGGGCTATCCATTTTATAATTTTATTTAATGTTCTGGTAATAAAAACTAAATGAACTCCTCTACTTGGTTTTTAATGCTAACAGAGAGTTGTTGTATGCACTGTATGATCTTGTTGTAACTGCCTTTTCCAACATTTTCTGAACTCCTCTACTTGGTTTTAATGCCAACAGAGAGTTGTTGTATGCACTGTATGATCTTGTAGTAACTGCCTTTTCCAACATTTTCTGAGTTTCAACTGTTCAAAATGGTTCAAATGGCTCTGAGCACTATGGGACTTAACATCTGAGGTCATCAGTCCCCTAGAACTTAGAATTACTTAAACCTAACTAACCTAAGGACATCACACACATCCATGCCCGAGGCAGGGTTTGAACCTGCAACCGTAGCAGTTGCGCGGTTACGGACTGCAGCGCCTGGAACCGCTCGGCCACCGCGGCCGGCAGTTTCAACAGTTGTGGCTCCCTTTAAAGATAGAGGAATAGGGTACAACATTTTTAGGAATGGTTTACTGTTTTGTAACTTGTCTTTAGATGCATATCCACCTATTAATCCAAGCTGCACAGAGCAAATTTCTTTATATTTTTTCATAAATTATGTAAGTACTTCTTCTCTTTTTTCACATATTCAATTGCTTTCTTTTGATCTGTTAGGTATAAAGTCAGTAATATTTCCATTGTTTCTGTTACGTTTACATCCTCCAGTTCATCTTTTACTATGAAGAGGGTAGTACATCCTTAAACAATGGAAATTCTGGAATGGAATAACAACAATACTATGGAAAGGATGGATTGCTACTCCCCATGTAGAAGAGATGCCGAATTCCAGGCAGAGGGGGTGGGGGGGGGGGGGGGGGGGGGGGGAGGGGGGGGGGGGGGAACTGCTATACATTTCAGCTTTCAACTAAAAGGCCTTCTTCTGAAGAAGAAAACACACACACAATCACAGATGCACAACTCGCACACAAATGACCACAGTCTCTGATTACTGAGGCTGGTCTGAGTAGTAATTGCAAATGGTGGGAGGAGCAATTAGACAGTGAGATAAGGAGGAGGCATGCAGTGAGGAGGAGAGGGAACATCAGGATGGTATGGGGGAAGACGTAGTGCAGCTTGTGGGAGAGTGAAGGGATTTGTGAACAGGAACAGGGTAGGGCTACTAGATGAGTCGAGGTTTGGGTTAAAGGGAAGAGGGGAGGAGAGAAGTAGAGAAGGAGGAAAGAACTAGTGATGGCAGATATCCACCATCTTGTATTAAGTTCAGTTCATTGATCAGTATGGATTGCAAAAGAAAAGCTCTCTCCTATATAAAGGAGAACTTTTCAGGAAGACAGATGTAAAACTTGCAAAGAAATCAATGCTACCACCTGATGATGGGCTCAGACCTGAAACTAGTAATGGTACAACAAAATCCAATAAAAAAAATAATAAAAAAACACTTTGTACCTGGTTGCAATATTTCCTACAGAGTAAGTTATAGAAGTGCTGGCATTCATGAAACTACAATATTTGCTGTATTATAAACCAATAAGAATTTCCCTTTAATGTGCCAGCCATTACACACTGAATGTAATGGCCCCTGAGAATATTGTCCATAGTTTCAACTAATCTCTCCTTTCGATGTTAGCTTTTGCATCAGTCCCATTCTAAACAGTGCAGGGAATACCATAGCACAATTTTTGTAACTCTTGTGCTGCATGAAGGTCCCTTATTGAATAATTCTGTAATTCATTAGTAACTGGAAATAAGCAAAATAAACAAATTTCTTCATTTTTACATCACCTATATTACCAGATTTAATACATTGCCATCTACAGTTGCTTTAAAGTCTCAGTTCCTTTTACATTTCTTATAGCTTAGTGTATGTAGAGCAGGAAGCTTAAAATAAATTTGTCCTACTATTGTGTAGTATTTAATTTACATATTTTATAATAGTAATTTCTGAACTTTCCTTGTACAATAAGTCTTATCCATAGAATTGTTTGACAGACGAGAAACCCGTTTGCAGTACAGCCGCATTTAAGAAAATGTTTTGATGCTATTGCAAAACTGGAATTTGGTGTACACGAGAAGGAGGGAGAATCTGGTGAAACAGCCGCAACAGTAATGACTACTGACATTGTAGCAATGATATCACCAGAAGGAGAGAGAGTAGCTCTTGGACAGGTTTGCTTCTGATTTTTACTGTTGTTTATTAAGCCAAAAGTAGTTAAGAATGTTTTCCTTTTTAGAGTTTTGAAAAAACACAGATGGATTGCAACATATATCTGATTTTACAATAATTTATTTTGTTTTTAAATATGAAATTTCATTGAATATTGTTCACTTATTTGATAAAGTCAAGAATACTTGCATATGAAAAGAACCTGTAGTCTGCCTGTAAATTTTATCTTATATTTTGATAGTTATCTTTAGTTTTATTCTTGGTATAATTCTCATTGATAAACAGGCACAAAAATCTAATGTTGGGTCCAGTAATTGTTCCTAACAATGACTAAAATTAGGCATTTAATGACAAAGATATTCACCCAATGTAAACAAGAACAGTAGTGGTTCATTCCCCTACATATTATCAGGCATAAAATATGTGAATCCAGAAAAAATGTACCTTTGGCCATAAAATAAATAATAGTAATGTTATGAAACTTCTGGCAGATTAAAACTGTGTGCCAAACTGAGACATGAACTCAGGACCTTTGCCCTTCTTGTGCAAATGCTCTACCAACTGAACTACCCAAGCATGACTCAGGACCCATCCTCACAGCTTTACTTCTGACAGTATATCCTCTCTTCCTTCCAAACTTCAAAGTAGCTCTCCTTTGAAACTTGTAAGACTAGCACTCATGGAAGAATGGATGGTGTGGAGACATGGCTTAGACACATCCTGAGGAATGAGATATTCGAGATATTCATTCTGCAGGGTAAGAGATGAAGTTGTGACAGAAGTGAAAATGTGAGAACAAGTTGTGAGTCATGCTTGAGCAGCTCATTTGCTAGAGCACTTACCTGAAGAGGTCTCAAGTGTGAGTTTCAGTCTGGCACACAGTTTTCATCCACCAGGAAGTTTCATATCAGCACACACTCCACTTCTGAGTGAAAATCTCATTCTGGAATAGTAATGTTAATTAATGATAATGGCCATACTAAAATGTGTGGTTGATTTTAAAGTTTGTTGGCATCATTGTGTGTCTATGGGCAACTATACAACTCTCCCATTGCACAAGAACTTTTGCCCTCCTTCCTGAAAATTAATTGAACTGCAAACAGAACAAGGCTGGAAAAATTAGTATGTCATCAGTACACTGTGGTTGTGGCTTACTACATAATTTTTTTAAATTTTAATGTAAGTAGTTTAGAAGTAGAGACCACTCACCAAATAACAGAAGCATTGAGTCATCAACAGGCACACACAAAAGGGAAGGAAAACTTGCTAGCTTTCAGAAATAAATCCTTTCTCTGACTAGAGTGCATCTCTATTCTGCCCCCCCCCCCCCCCTCCCCATTCCCAACCTTTTGCAAGGTGCAAGGCTTTTCCAATACACCAACCCAGCACTTCCTGCTCCATTTATGCCACGGGCTCATCAGTGGCAGGGCTGCTTGTGAAAGCAGACTTGTCATATACCAACTATTCTGCAATCACTGCACAGCATTTGGTGTTGGTATGACAAAAAACCAGCTGTACATGAGACTGAACGGACTCTGCCAATCTGTGGGTAAGAACAGAGTTTATCACCCAGTGTCATAACACACAGCTAAGCACAGAATGCTTGATTTCAATGGCTGCTCTAGAAGATGAACTATTGCAATCCTGCCCTCTACCACTAACCTTTCTGAAATTTGCAGACTGCAGTTATCCTTACAAAAGCTCCTTCACTTGCGTAACCCTTCTGGGCTCAGTCGCCATTAACACACAGTTGCCACACTCTCCACCCAAAAGTTTCTCCGTCCTCTGCCCTATCAGCCCTTCCCAATTTATGTCACTTTTGCTCTGTGCCCCCCCCCCCCCCCCCCACCTGCTCTGGCACTTGTTCATCACATGTCTACTGCCACACCTCCCTTCCCCATTCCTAACCAGAAAACAGTCTATTTCCCTGCTGCCCACCTTTCTTTCCCTCTACACACCTCACCTTACACAACCCGAACCCTTCAGTCCACCTGCCAAACTGCAATCCCTGCATTGTGTATCCAGCTGGCACCATGTAGAGGTGCTGGTTTGTGCCTGCATCTTGCAGGTGTGTGTATTTGTATTCCAGCTCCAGAAATTATATATTTCCGAAAGCAAGCAAAGTTTTCTTGTCTATGTTTGTGTGCTTTCCAATGACTCAACACCTCTGCTATTATGTGAGTTGTCTCCTTTACTCCTAAATTATTGACATTTATCAGAATTTTCCTAGTGAGTGAAACGACAGATTCTTCACAGTTCAGCATCTGAAGTATAAATATGAAAGTTTGAAAAACTAATTTAAAAGTTCTCTTCATTTGTGATGTTCCATGAAAATCATCATAAGCATTATAAACTCATGGTATATAAATATTATCGTTCTGCAAACTCATCCAAGAATTTACTAAGTCTTGGATTTCAGAGTTAAAGTGTGAAAAAATTCACTATAGAAAACTTTTCTGAATCCACAAGCGTGTGAAGAAATTTTAGAAGTCCTTAGATCTGTTCCATTAAAAATGTTTAGCAGTTTTGGGAGTAACTGGTGTGCCACAGACACAAAGCATTACCTCTGTGAGATCAAAGAACAGGCTGATGCAGGCCAAAACCCAGCCACATACAAAGAGGTCATCTCCTTGTGGCCTATGCCTACCTGCATCTGGATTTATGCTGCACTGTGCCTGTCATGTTACAACTGCTGACATCCTGAAAAACAAAGCAACATAAACAGCACTAAAAAGGTCCCTCAGAATATGAAGAAGAAAGAATAAACACCTATAAATACCTATTATATCACCTAGTCACAGAGAAGATTTGCCAGCAACATGAGTGACATAAATATGTATTCTTATAGCCATAGATGCAACACTATGTTGATTCACAATCATAACAATTTAAAAACAATAATTAAAATAGAAAGAAACATTCCGCATGGGAAAAATATATTAAAAACAAAGATTCTATGACATACCAAACGGGAAAGCACTGGTAGATAGACACAATAAAAGAACACACAAACACACACACAAAATTTCAAGCTTTCGCATCCAACGGTTGCTTCATCAGGAAAGAGGGAAGGAGAGGGAAAGACGAAAGGATGTGGGTTTTAAGGGAGAGGGTAAGGAGTCATTCCAATCCTGGGAGAGGAAAGACTTACCTTAGGGGGGAAAAAGGACGGGTATACACTTGCACACACACACACACACACACACACACACACCCACACACACACACACACACACACACATATCCATCCACACATATACAGGCACAAATATATATGTCTGCTTGTGTCTGTCTATGTGTGGATGGATATATATATATATATATATATATATATATATATATATATTTGGTACTTCCGCCTCGACTGACATCTCTGCCCTTAACTCTTTGCCTTTAAATATGTCTGCTTGTGTCTGTGTATGTGCGGATGGATATGTGTGTGTGTGTGTGTGTGCGAGTGTACACCTGTCCTTTTTTCCCCTAAGGGAAGTCTTTCCGCTCCCGGGATTGGAATGACTCCTTACCCTCTCCCTTAAAACCCACATCCTTTCATTTTTCCCTCTCCTTCCCTCTTTCCTGATGAAGCAACTGCCAGTTGCGAAAGCTCGTAATTCTGTGTGTGTGTTTGTGTGTTTTGTTCATGTGCCTGTCTGCCGGCGCTTTCCCGCTTGGTAAGTCTTGGAATCTTTGTTTTTAATATATTTTTCCCATGTGGAAGTTTCTTTCTGTTTTATATATATATATATATATATATATATATATATATATATATATGTGTGTGTGTGTGTGTGTGTGTGTCTGTGTGCGTGTGTGTGCAAGTGTATACCCATCCTTTTTTCCCCCTAAGGTAAGTCTTTCCACTACTGGGATTGGAATGACTCCTTACCCTCAACCTTAAAACCAACATCCTTTCATCTTTCCCTCTCCTTACCTCTTTCCTGACGAAGCAACCGTTGGTTGCAAAATCTTGAAATTTTGTGTGTGTGTTTTTTTGTTGTGTCTATCTTCCAGCGCTTTCCCATTTGGTAAGTCATGGAATCTTTGTTTTTAATAAAAACAAAACTGTCATTTGTGTTAATTAGCTACCAAGAAAGTGGGTGCAAAAACTTTGCTCTACAATAGAAGTGGATTTTCTTGCACTCAAATTTGTTTTCTCTCTCTCTCTTTCTGTCTCTCCTGCCAGAAATAGTAAATTGAACTCATGGGCATCTGAAGATTCGGTAACTCACCCTTATTTATTTTCACTGTTTTACAAAAATAATTACTTAGAATTTCTTAAATGTTAAATAAGAGTACAGGTACACAAACCAACATAGCAATTACCACCTGAGTATATACCTTTGCATAACTGTGAAAGAATTAGAAGTGCAAATTATGTGTATTGGAATAAGGAAGTGAACTCTGTCCACAATCTATAGAAAGTGTTGGACGCATCCAAGAAGTAGAAAACAATTGTTAATGATTCATCACAATCTCACACTTATTTTCTTTTTTATTTTCTTCTTCTTTCCATTTTTAAAACAAATAAAAATAAAAAAACTGACATGATTAATTAAACTCATGGGCATTGAAATACATTCTGCGATCTCAATTAAAAATATGCAGGGAGAGCTAGTTTTACAAAGCAGAATTTGAACTACATGGCAGACCAAAATCCTTCTGTTTGACAATGGAAAATACTACCTATTGAGCTTATTAACATACACTTATTTAAACTGTATACAGTTCCCCAGGTGGGGACTAAGAGAATTTCTTGTTTAAACTTTAAAGAGTGCTAAGCATTTTAGAACCAACAAAAAAGAATAACGTATATGGTGATTTTAATTGATTTTCTGTAACCCTGAGATTACTGGTAATGAATTACTGTGGATGACAAAGAGTTTAAATTTAATCAGCACAGTGTACATACCTACAAAAATCTCTAGGGACACTAAAACAACATTAGATCATAATTTTGTTCAATAAACCATCTCTCAGTACAATACTAGTTTATAATATATGGGCTACAGTGATCATGAGACCCTGTTGTCAACAGTAGAATTATGTTCAGAGAAAAGGTTACCCATTAAAAGCTGTACATGCAGGAACCTTAGTGATGACAAAATTAAACTTCTTTTATTTACTAACATGAAAATCATGGGTAAAATGTTCAGGGAGCAGATGTAAATTGCTTGATCAATAACCTTAATGCCACAAGCATGTATTATTTTGACTTAGTCCAGCAGAGAACTGTAGACTGAAACCAGCTGTAAACAGAATATTATAACTGGTATAAAAATCTCGAATACAAGAAAAAAGTTCTACATTCATACAAAAATCAAATCTTGTCTAATTTAAATGCAAATCATATCAAACAGTACAGTAAGATGAACCACAATGATATTAAAGATCCCAAAAAAGGGTAATGATGAATTCATCTCAAAATCATAGAGCAAGATATAGGTCTCATGGAACACCATCAGATTTGAAAGAGTCACAAAACCAATGACAAAAGAAATTATTAGCATAAATGTAGAAGATGCACAAGTATCTGATACCATCTCAGTAGGGGATATTTTTAATGAAAACTTTACCAAAGTAGAAAATAATATGATTCTACATAATTTTATAACTCTCAATACACACCAGTCTGAAAATGGCAAAACATCCAGAGGAACAGTATTTTTGAAACAGGTTGTACAAGTTGAGCTGAAAATGGCAGTTGGCTCACTAAAGTGATTTTAATGTGGTTTTATTGGTTACTGTAGAACGTTTGAATCATATTTTAACCACTTCTTTTGCATAGGTATTTTTTCTAGTGCTTGCAAGCTGTTCATGCCTCTTACATACCATACTTAGCATAGTAACAACACTAAATATGAAAAATACCAATAACTTGGGTGGCCTTTGTACCTGTCTCAGAGCACTGTGACTGCTAAACATTTACATGTCTGGGAATGGTGAGTGTGTGTACAAAGTTACATTGATATCCAATCGTCTTTTTGGGTGTGTCACTTTTTTGTTTTGTTTTTGGCAGTAGATTTGTACATCATGTCCACAAAATCTGTAATTTTCTTCTTATATGATTGGAACATTGGAGGTCGAAGAGCTAAATATGCATTTCAGTTAGTCAGTAATGTAAAATCTCTCGTGTCCACTTCAAATGATATTGTTGTAAGTTCATTAGTCTGTTAGTAATTTCTGATGGTTGCCTAATACTTGGTTGTATAGCATTTCAGTTGTATGCAACAGTCACTGTGGTTCAGCGATCATCTCATGTGCGATGCAGAGGAATGATAGGCACTGTTGATGTGACCACAGTTTTTACATTGAAAATCAAATATCATTCTTCTGAGGACAATTGTGCTATGGGTTATTTATAAAATAGTCAGTATGTAATGAGGAACCATGAGTGAAAGACCTAAACAGAGGAGAACTAATGAAGATGAATGGAAACAAATCACTGAAAATTGGAATCACTTTCTAATCCTACATACCAAATCTGGAAATGCTTCTTTGGTTTGGGTATGTAAGAAATCCTTTTGTGGCATACTTGGCATTAGTGAGAAAAGAAATCAACGAGTTTGTAAGAGATATTTCCACTCCAGAAATCTAGCTGTTGAGAATAGAGGAGGAGCATTCTGCCCACTTAAAAAACATTATTGCAGAAACACCAGAATTACAGGACAGTATTTTTCGAGCCATCTTTTAATAAGTAAGTTTCAGAAGGCTAACAATTAAAGAGTAGAAAATGATTCTCAAATTCCATATTCATATTTTTATGAAATATTTGTCAAAGATTATAACTTAAGCATTGGCTCTCCTGCTGTGGACAAGTGCTTCAAATACATCCAATTTCTGTTGAAATTAGACAGCAGGGACAAATTGGTTGAAATTGATTTCAATCTCCACAGAAAGAGGGCAGTAGCATTCTTTAATTTACTGAAAACTGAAAATGAAAATGAAATTACCCTATCCTTTGACTGCCAAAAGAATTTGGTTTTACACAAAATCCCTGATCAGACAGCTTACTATAGTCGACAGTGTTATCTATTTAACTTTAGAATCTGCCGAGGTACATCTAAAGATAAGCAGACAAAAGACAGTGTTTTTACATATCACTGGACAGAATCACACTTAAAGAAAGGTTCAAGTGAAATTGCATCAGCAATTTTTCATAGGCTAAAAAGTACGTGCTTGGAAGGAGTGACTACTGTAAGGCTTTATTGCATGGTTGTGGAGGATAAAACCAGAACAGTTCAATGATGATTATGCTTCAATACTGGTTGGCAAATAAAGTGCCGCTAAATTTTAAAGACATTTCTTTAGTATTCCCTGTACCTGGTCATTCTTATATGCCGCCTTCCCAGAATTGAGAGGGAAATTGAAAGTTATGACACTATTATTAAGCCTGAGAAATACATTTAAATCTTTAAGGAATATGGAACTGTTTTCAGTATGACTGAGAGCTTCAATATTTTTGAGTGGAAGAAGGTATGTGAAAATTACCAAAATAAGCCTGGAAACTGGCACTTTAAATTTTCAACTACTAAAAGTTTTATTATACCAATAGGCATTGAGCCAACCTGTGAAGTACTTGTTACAAGTGAACCTTAGTGTAACACCAATCTCGGAAAGGTGAAAAAAGTACTCAAACCTTGATTTAAAGTTCAAAACTTCGAACTACCATTATTACTACCTGGAGTATCAGTAAATAGCTGAAAGTGAAAGATGTCAACAAGCTTCTGACTCTTCACTTTGGGGAAAACTGGGCTCAAAATGAAGATACGGCCTTCTACAAAAATATTATATTCCACGATTTAAATAAGTAAATGAATAACCTTAAGGCACTTTTAAAATGTTTTCTGTGATGTGTGTAGGTTTAATGTAATTTTATTTTTTAATAATTTTCTGGTAAATGTATGTTTCTATCTATTTCCCTAACTTAACTGTAAATTATTTCAGTTGTTTTAAAAATACATACAGACATTGTTTCCACAAAAATTAAATTATATGCATTTACTAAACATACACTTTTTATAATTTTTCACCTATTTCCTTTTTCAAACTGTCTCTTATCCAAAGTTTTTATTTCCAAAATGTCTCTTCTCCATATTTTGGTTCCAAAATGTCTCTTATCCAACAGCTTTTTATTTGTAACAAAATTCTGAAATAAGTTATTTTTATGATTTTTTAATAACAAAATGGATAACTAAGAAACATGCAGAAAAATTTTCAAGTTTATACATACAACAGGAATTGTTAAATATTTATTTTTAATAATTACCAAAATTTATGCTGATTGGATAAAGGTCATTTTGGAACTGAGCAACTGATATGTATAGTGATAGTGCAGTCAAAATCCCTATTTCCTACATCAGGTGTTGGTATGACTGTTTGTTGAACAGGACTGAATATAGTTTGTTTCTTAAAAATTTAAGGAGAGTAAATTGTGTGAGAACCACTTTATAGTTCATTGGAAAATGCGATTAATCATCTCTTCCCTTACTTTGTCTCTAATGCTATTAATTATTGCGCTAGTATTGTCTGCAAAAAATACCAGTTCTGCTTGTCGCATGTCACGTGGAAGGCCATTCACATATATAAGGAATAGTAGTGGACCCGAAATAGAACCCTCTGGGATTCCCTTTGTAATATCCCCCCCCAGTCATAAAAGTTTTCTCCCCTTCCAACACTGTTTGAATTATTCAGCACAATCTTTTGCGTCCTGTTTGTTAAGCATGATTCAAACCAGCTATGCGTAAAGCCATCAGCTCTGTACAACTTGAGTTTTTTTAAAAGAACGTAATATGACAATCCCTTTTTGGGATCCTGTAACCTATTCCAGTCTCTTCTCCACTCTCCTGAAGAGGGCATATATGTAACATTAGTAATTTATGCCAATTTAAACTGTTGCATTGACATTACCTACATTGTGTCTCACCAGTAGATAGAATGGAGGAGACATGTTTCTTGTCATCTGGATTTGAATACTGGGATACACCGAAGATTCTTTGTGTAACAACTTTGTAATTTACACTAATTTAAACTGTTGTTTTGACATTGTCTACATCAGGCCTCACCAGTATATAAAATGAAGGAAACAGATTGGATCAAAAACTAATGTACCATCATAATTTATACACAATACAAACTACAGGCACATGGTAGGAATAAAACTGCTGTTGCAATTAAGGTGTAATTAATGATTAAGTTCCTATTCATCAAGTCATCAAGAGACATCTATTTTTATGTTTTTTAAGTCAGAAGTTGTTTGTTCTCCTAACAGGAATATGACACGATGATTCTTCAGTCAAAGTCAAACATGCTCATGTTCTGACTGGTGGTAATTAATAGAAATGTAATTACATCCATATCGAAATGTAAATTCTTACTTGTACAAAATTTCATTAATTGATTCTAGAACTTTCATTCAATATAACTAATCACTCTGTTTACCAGAAAATGATAGGATAATTTTCCTTTAAGTCAGTAAAATAATATATCAAAATTAACAAAATATATTGATAAAATATGTAATTCATAGGTTTAATAGAAACAGGTTCTTTCCTGTCTTTGTATGAAATTATTCACTGTTATTCCATGTGATTTTCTATGTAATTTGGTAAGATATATGTAAAAATTTAATTGTTAATATACAAAATTCAATATGCAACAGTGACAGTAATTTTTAAAATCATATAAATAGAGGCAATTTGTACACTGCCATAAGTCACTCTTGTACCAACTTTTATATCAATAGCATGTAATCAGACTCTGTAAATTTGCTACCAAACATCAAGTGTGCAAAATAAAATGTAAGGTGAACGTGAAGCACTGAAACTTACTGAATCCATTGCATAAATCCCATGTGGTGATGCAGTAACATCAAAATTATTATTATTATTATTTTGAGAATATGTGTAATAAGATTTGGTATATTGAGCATTGTTTTTCTTATGTTAAACATCAGTTAACATCCCAAACTTCACCACAACATCATTTTCACCACATTTTATTTCAAGAGTAACATAATCTGCGTAATCAAACACCCTGGAAAGATCACAAAAAATACCAACTGGTGATATTTTATTATTTAAGACTTGTACTATTTGATGATTGAATACACAAATAGCATTCTTAGTTAAGCAACTCTTCTGGAATGCAAGCGGAGATATACTAAGTATATTGTTTCCACTTAATGGTGAGGCCATTATAGAGTACATTATGTTTTTGAAAAATATGCCAGTAAGGAAACTGGAAATTAATTGTTAATTTTTTATCAAGAAGTTTAACAATTGCGTATTTCAACCCATCTGGAGAAATTGTTTATGCCAATGATATATCACTAAGGACATTACTTAGTGAGGGGGAACAACTTTTCAAAATTCTGTTTGAAATCCTGTCAACACCACACAATGTTTTGCTTTTTAAAAATTTTATGAGTATATTAAATTCAATGAAGGATGCTGGTGCTACTTCTAAAGTCTCGTGGAATGACATTTTTAATGTATTTTCTTGCCTCTTTAACTGATCCATTTAATCCTGTTTTTGCTGCTACATTTTGAAAGTGTTTGTTTAAAGAATTTGAAATTTATGAATTATAAGTGACTTCATTGTCATGTAGTTTAATTGTTTCAATATCTTGTACTATGACTGGCTTTCCAGTCTCCCATTTGATAATATACTATGTAGTTTTGATCTGAATTATTCGTTTTTGTCAGGGCATATATACTTCAGGTGTTTTAATGACTTTCCTTAAAATACTTCAGTATTTTATGTAGTGTGCAAGTAATGTAAGATCTTGACTCACTCTTGCCTTTATATAAATTTCTCTCTTCCTCTTATATGAGATTTTAATTTCCTTAGCTATCCACAGCTTGCTTGTTTGTTTAATGGATCTTGTGGATTATTTTTTAAGAATGTGGCTTCCTGATATGATACAAATTTGCTATGGAATAAATTGAATATTAGCATTTCTCTTTGTTTATTACTCATCCCATAACACTCATTTTAAATTACTACAATTACATTGCATCCTGTGCTCATTAATAAACCTCACTTCTTTTTATGAACCTACCTCAGGATTATTAGGTGCCATATCGTTTCCTTTCATCAGTTTTGTATCATGATCAGATAGTTGAGTGTACATTAATTGATTTGGTTTGAGCACTGTCTATAAAAATATTATCAATCAGTGTGCTACTATCTTCTATACAAGAGTTGGAAAACTGGCTACTGAAATTACATTGAAGCACATAAATAACAGTTCTAGTTCGTTTTTTCTGTTTGTATCTTTTAAGAAATCAACATTGAACTCTCTGCAAACTATTAACCATTTATTCTTGTCTGATAGGTACTTCAATAATGCATCAAGATTTCTCATAAATAGCTGAAAGACTGTTACAGTTACAAGAGAAGCATTCTGCAGTAATAATTCACAGGCACATGCTTCTAGGTTCTGATCAACACAAAAATTATTTGTATCAATTTTTTTAGAATTTGTATCTAGCTTTTGCGTATGTTGCAACTCCACCTTTTTCCATATTAACTCTGCATGAAAATGATGCAAAGCTATAATCCCTGATATTGAACTTCTCCATGACCGTGGTTACATGGTGTTAAGAGGGGCACAAACCATCCGTCACTTTAGAATTTTCCACAACCTGTAGGTACACAGAAATCTTATCTGTCTTGTTTTTTAATCTTCTAATGGTCTGATTAAACAAATTAACTTTATTTTACTGTAAACTGTTGCATGTATTATGTTGTTGTTCTGCTCTAAGTTCTTTCAAGTCTGTCTGTCTGTAACCTTGTGACATTCACCTGCTTTATTTCTTTGTTGATAGTCCTTGGTGTCAATGTACTGCATTGTTATACTGGCTGAAAAATGGGGAGGTGGAAGTTCAACACTGACTACTTGGTGTGAAAAGATATTTGTGGCATAACTTGAATAAAACAAGGGATTGGTTGATAAGATACCTCCTGAGGCATTGTAGAGTAGTCAGTAAAGGCAAGTGACATACTTAATTGTTTTGGAGCAGCAGTGTGGTCCACAATCTCTGGAAGTGTGTAGTAACAAAAGGGCGAGTGTGATATGGTGGTTTTACACAACTAATGAGAGATCAGCAGACAGATGGTGTGTTATGAAGAAAAACACAATGGAATATTGTCATATTCTCATGTCAATATACTATAACCTCAGAAGTTGTGACAAATTCGGAGGAAACAGTAAAATATTTGTGACAACTAAGATTAAAAATTTAGTTGTTGCTCATTTCACTCACAACACTTTAAGCCATATTGTTGCATTCTAAGCTAACCAGAACCTGGTAATTCATGACATTTTCAGAAAAAAATGACAAATATTTGTGACAACCAAAATTATAAATGTAATTGCTGTTCATTTCTATGCAGCAATTGCAGCTGTGCTGGTCCCAACCTAAACACAACTTTGCAATTCAAGACATATCCATAAAAACAGTCAAATAGTAGTACCAGAGAAGGAAAGTTGCTACTCACCATATAGCGGAGATGCTGAGTCATGATAGGCACAATTAAAAGATTCACACAAACATAGCTTTTGACCATTAAGGCCTTTTTCAGCAGTAGCACACATACACACATGCACACACACACTCACACTCACACACTATTGAGTGTAGTTTCAGCTGTCTGAGACAGCAGACGTGTGTGCAAGTTGCATTTGCGTGAGTGTGTGTGTGTGTGTGTGTGTGTGTGTGTGTGCGTGTGTGTGTGTGTGTCTACTGCTGACAAAGGCCTTAGTGACCGAAAGCAATGTTTGTGTGAATCTTTTTATTGTGCCTATCATGACTCAGCATCTCTGCTATATGGTGAGTAGCAACTTTTCTTCTCTGGTATTGTTACATTCCATCCAGGATCTTCCATTGTTTGAAAACAGTCAAATATTAACTTTCAGTGCTAGAATTTCATAGCCTCTTTTCTCAATCTCATTGGTTACATGAAACTGACACATTGGCAACCTATGAGCAGTAGAGGAACATCATCATGCTGGCCCTGATCTAGTTCTTTGCCTCAGTTTGGTGATGGAAAGACATGAGATGGCCTCCCTTTTTAGTAAAAAGTGAAAACTTTGAGAGTGAGACCTAGGTGTAAATACTTAAGCAGATTCAAATAAATGTAGGTTGTAGTAATTATTCAGAGATGAAGAGGCTTGAGCAGGATAGAATAGTGTAAAGAGCTGTATTTCACAAGCCTTTGGACTGAAGATCACCATCACAACTGCAGAAATACTCCCAACCCTTTGTAATGCAAACCTTTTATAGTTGAGGTATCCTACCTTGAATGAATGTTGATATACACAAAAGAAATGTCAACAACATATGTCTCTGTGCAATCTGGGAGAAAATTTATTCACAAAATTACTGAATATAATTTTGAAAGTGAATTCTGAAATTTTTTTTCCTATAATGATACATTATATGAAATTCATTTGTGAAACATCATATGAAATACTTAACTTAGCCCAAACTGTCCACTACATATTAACTATCATCGCATGTGTACTTGGTGCATTATAATGATTCACGTGTTGCATCTTTATAATTTAACTATTAAATGCTTTATTTCCAGGGTTTATATGCAAGAGGAAATGTTGAAGATTGGTTAGGGAAAGTTGAAGAATACATGTTCCTCACTCTTAGAAAGCGAATGAAATTTGCTATTGGTGACCACAATAATAGTGAAAGAGAAGTTTGGGTGGTTTCCCATCCAGCACAGGTAAGAGCAATGATGCAATGCATTACATGTCTGAGTAAGATACTTAAATCCTTCCAGACATTATTAATCAAAATCTATGTGGACATGTATATCGATCTGAAAGAGACAAGCATGTTCAAAACTCCATGATCTTTCAGTCAACAGGACAAGTATATAATATGGTTTTCAAATGGAATTATAGTTTGTTTCTCCCTAATTTTCAAGTAAAATTGAACTCAATCATTTTTTTG